>NW_028164045.1:0-167682 GCF_964263955.1 Coregonus lavaretus
TGGCCAAGGTGACAGGGAAGGGAGAGGGGTGGCCAAGGTGACAGGGAAGGGAGAGGGGTGGCCAAGGTGACAGGGAAGGGAGAGGGGTGGCCAAGGTGACAGGGAAGGGAGAGGGGTGGCCAAGGTGACAGGGAAGGGAGAGGGGTGGCCAAGGTGACAGGGAAGGGAGAGGGGTGGCCAAGGTGACAGGGAAGGGAGAGGGGTGGCCAAGGTGACAGGGAAGGGAGAGGGGTGGCCAAGGTGCCGAAAAGCTAAACAAAATATGATGCCCCGTCACCCTTGATTAATTCGGCCACGTCGATAACTAGCAAGTTGAACTCACAGGTCACGTTAAACGCAGAATTTAGCGTTTTTTTCACAACAACAAAAAAGATAAAAACACATAAGAAATCTCTTGCTGGGGTTTGTAAACAGCATTTCTGCTCAGCGTCAGACAAATGTTGGGCTTCAGTTTCACTCCTCCACTTAGATGAGAATTCACAAACTGGCATCCCATGAGAACCCCCCCCCCCCCATGAGAATCCCCCCCCCCATGAGAACCCCCCCCCCCCATGAGAATCCCCCCCCATGAGAATCCCCCCCCCATGAGAACCCCCCCCCCCATGAGAATCCCCCCCCCCATGAGAATCCCCCCCCCATGAGAATCCCCCCCCATGAGAACCCCCCCCCCCCCATGAGAATCCCCCCCCCATGAGAATCCCCCCCCTATTCAGCAGACAGCTCTGACTGATGTGTAGATACTTTTCTCTGGTACTTTTCTCGGTGTAACCAGTCTACCTTTCTCTGGTAAAAATGCGAGATTAACTTTACGCAAAACATTAGGAAATGTAGCTGGCTACATTCCTTCTATGATAAACATTAGAAATATTATATGTCCATGCATCATTTTTAAAAAAAAATTACGCTCATTTACTGGAGTGGCTGCCAGGCTAATAGTGTTGCACTTCTGTTGTCATCAGATGAAAATGAAGCTATTTTCTGCCGAATGTGATGCACTAATGTATTTTCTGTTAAGGAAAACTATTGTTGCACGTCACTGATCACTCTGTTGAAGCAGAAAAACACAACTAAATATAAAATGCGACCCCTGTCAATACATTTTATGGACACAGCTAATTTTACAATAATTCTATTTTGTTTGTTTTTACTCCTGAACTTCCTCTACCCTCAACCTCGCAGATCATTTTCATGATGTCCATCCGGTTTGCTTCAACATGCCATATCATTTACATCATTTAGCAGACGCTCTTATCCAGAGCGACTTACATATCTTTCTAACTGTGCTCTTTCCCAAAAGCTATCAACCTATAACCTATTTAAACTTTGTTGTCTGGCTTCTACATCCAGCCCCAGTTCTGTCAGTCCAAAACGGAGCGATTCTCACCCCATGCATCCTGTCGGTCCGCACCGCATGCTTCCTACCGGTCCGCACCGCATGCTTCCTACCGGTCCGCACCGCATGCTTCCTACCGGTCCGCACCGCATGCTTCCTACCGGTCCGCACCGCATGCTTCCTACCGGTCCGCACCGCATGCTTCCTACCGGTCCGCACCGCATGCTTCCTACCGGTCCGCACCGCATGCTTCCTACCGGTCCGCACCGCATGCTTCCTACCGGTCCGCACCGCATGCTTCCTACCGGTCCGCACCGCATGCTTCCTACCGGTCCGCACCGCATGCTTCCTACCGGTCCGCACCGCATGCTTCCTACCGGTCCGCACCGCATGCTTCCTACCGGTACGCACCGCATGCTTCCTACCGGTACGCACCGCATGCTTCCTACCGGTACGCACCGCATGCTTCCTACCGGTCCGCACCGCATGCTTCCTACCGGTCCGCACCGCATGCTTCCTACCGGTCCGCACCGCATGCTTCCTACCGGTCCGCACCGCATGCTTCCTACCGGTACGCACCGCATGCTTCCTACCGGTACGCACCGCATGCTTCCTACCGGTACGCACCGCATGCTTCCTACCGGTCCGCACCGCATGCTTCCTACCGGTCCGCACCGCATGCTTACTGTAATACATCTGATGACAGGGAAGCATCTCTTGGAAGGTGAACATGATGAGTCAACCACTCTTTAACTTCCATTCCCTCATCCCTCCTACGTCTCCTTTCCCCTCCTCCCTCCAAAGTCTCCTTTCCCCTCCTACGTCTCCTTTCCCCTCATCCCTCCTACGTCTCCTTTCCCCTCCTCCCTCCTACGTCTCCTTTCCCTCCTACGTCTCCTTTCCCCTCCTCCCTCCTACGTCTCCTTTCCCTTCATCCCTCCTACGTCTCCTTTCCCCTCATCCCTCCTCCGTCTCCTTTCCCCTCCTCCCTCCTACGTCTCCTTTCCCCTCCTCCCTCCTACGTCTCCTTTCCCCTCCTCCCTCCTTTCCCCTCCTCCCTCCTACGTCTCCTTTCCCCTCATCCCTCCTACGTCTCCTTTCCCTCATCCTCCATAGTCTCTCATCCCTCTATACTCCTTAGTTCCTCCCCTTGTTAAAGCAGCTAAAACATCTGTTAAGGAGTTTCTGTGGTTTAGCGGTATTGGGAGGAGCTCTAGCCTACAGCGGTATTGGGAGGAGCTCTAGTCTACAGCGGTATTGGGAGGAGCTCTAGCCTACAGCGGTATTGGGAGGAGCTCTAGTCTACAGCGGTATTGGGAGGAGCTCTAGTCTACAGCGGTATTGGGAGGAGCTCTAGTCTACAGCGGTATTGGGAGGAGCTCTAGTCTACAGCGGTATTGGGAGGAGCTCTAGTCTACAGCGGTATTGGGAGGAGCTCTAGTCTACAGCGGTATTGGGAGGAGCTCTAGTCTACAGCGGTATTGGGAGGAGCTCTAGCCTACAGCGGTATTGGGAGGAGCTCTAGTCTACAGCGGTATTGGGAGGAGCTCTAGTCTACAGCGGTATTGGGAGGAGCTCTAGACTACAGCGGTATTGGGAGGAGCTCTAGTCTACAGCGGTATTGGGAGGAGCTCTAGTCTACAGCGGTATTGGGAGGAGCTCTAGCCTACAGCGGTATTGGGAGGAGCTCTAGTCTACAGCGGTATTGGGAGGAGCTCTAGTCTACAGCGGTATTGGGAGGAGCTCTAGACTACAGCGGTATTGGGAGGAGCTCTAGCCTACAGCGGTATTGGGAGGAGCTCTAGTCTACAGCGGCATTGGGAGGAGCTCTAGTCTACAGCGGTATTGGGAGGAGCTTTAGTCTACAGTGGCATTGGGAGGAGCTCTAGTCTACAGCGGTATTGGGAGGAGCTTTAGTCTACAGTGGCATTGGGAGGAGCTCTAGTCTACAGCGGTATTAGGAGGAGCTTTAGTCTATGTTGCCTCTGTAGTAGAAAGTGTCAATATTGAAGAGCAACAATGGTAGAAAGAGTGTCAATATTGAATAAACTGCTCCCAAACATTTTAAACCTGCATCAGGAAATGCAGTCTTTCATAGTTCATGTGGGATTCAATGACTTTATGAAGCTCAGAACAGCTGATGATGGATTTTAAAGAACTGATTGGGTCTCTGCTTGACACCAACAAACGCCCCATAATATCTGGCCCTCTGCCCCAAACACCCCATAATATCTGGCCCTCTGCCCCAAACGCCCCATAATATCTGGCCCTCTGCCCCAAACGCCCCATAATATCTGGCCCTCTGCCCCAAACGCCCCATAATATCTGGCCCTCTGCCCCAAACGCCCCATAATATCTGGCCCTCTGCCCCAAACGCCCCATAATATCTGGCCCTCTGCCCCAAACGCCCCATAATATCTGGCCCTCTGCCCCAAACGCCCCATAATAGCTGGCCCTCTGCCCCAAACGCCCCATAATATCTGGCCCTCTGCCCCAAACGCCCCATAATATCTGGCCCTCTGCCCCAAACGCCCCATAATATCTGGCCCTCTGCCCCAAACACCCCATAATATCTGGCCCTCTGCCCCAAACACCCCATAATATCTGGCCCTCTGCCCCAAACACCCCATAATATCTGGCCCTCTGCCCCAAACACCCCATAATATCTGGCCCTCTGCCCCAAACACCCCATAATATCTGGCCCTCTGCCCCAAACACCCCATAATATCTGGCCCTCTGCCCCAAACACCCCATAATATCTGGCCCTCTGCTCTCCCTAAACCGTGGCATTGAACGGTTCAGCAGACTATTAGCCCTCCATAACTGGCTACGAAACTATTGCAGCTCTGTGGGTGTAACATTTACTGACAATGTGATACCTTCTGGAAACAAAGCTCATTTTATGAGGATGGGATCCACCCAAATAATTTGGTTTCCTGGATCCTTTCGCAGCATTATAAGGCTGCGTTGCGACAATGACTTATCAATGACCCGAGCCCAGCTCAGTTAATCCCTACCATTGTGGCGCTGAGTTGTCATAATGCTTCAGCAAATGTACATTATCCCAGGGGCGTTGGAAAACACAATGTAAGTAACCTAATTGATGTCCCTCTAACTGCCCTGAATGCCTCTGCTGATCCTACAGCTATTGGATGCAGTAATCACGTGCCTTAGATAATACCTTTGATGATACAGTGGTAGCAATACATGGTTATAAGATCTACAGAAAAGACGGAAAGGTGGAGGTGTGGCTGTTTATATTCAGAACCACAACCCTTAGTAAACTATTGGATAAAATGGTGTTTGACCAGATACATACAGATGTTATTTCACTGTAAACAAATTGACGACAAAGAAGAAACCTGTATCTCTGCTCTTTATTAAGCTTCACGTATCGGCCTCCAGGCCTTCCTAATACCACCACTTCAGACTACTCTGACGTTTTTCTTGTACTGCACCCAAGGATTTATGAAAACTTACTTGATAGGTCAGCTCCAGCTCTGAGCTTTGACTAGGCCATTCCAAGACATTTAAATGTTTCCCCTTAAACCTCTCGAGTGCTGCTTTAGCAGTGTGCTTAGGGTCATTGTCCTGCTGAAAGGTGAACCTCTGTCCCAGTGTGAAATCTCTGGAAGACAGAAGCAGGTTTCCCTCAAGAATTTCCCTGTAATTAGCGGCATCCATCATTCCTTCAATTCTGACCAGTTTCCCTGCCGATGAAAAACATCCCCACAGCATGATGCTGCCACCACCATGCTTCACAGTGGGGATGGTGTTCTCGGGCTGATGAGGTGTTGAGTTTGCGCCAGACATAGCGTTTTCCTTGATGGCCAAAAAGCTCAATTTCTCTCTCATCTGACCAGAGTACCTTCTTCCATATGTTTGGGGAGTCTCCCACATGCCTTTTGGTGAACACAGAACGTGTTTACTTATTTTTTTCTTTAAGCAATGGCTTTTTTCTGGCCAGTCTTCCATAAAGCCCATCTCTGCAGAGCGTACGGCTTAAAGTGGTCCTATGGACAGGTACTCCAATCTCTGCTGTGGAGCTTTGCAGCTCCTTCAGGGTAATCTTTGATCTCTTTATTGCCTCTCTGATTGATGCCCTCCCTGCGTGGTCCATGAGTTTTGGTGGGCGGCCCTCTCTTGGCAGGTTTGTTGTGGTGCCATATTCTTTCCATTTTTAATAATGGATGTAATGGTGCTCCGTGGGATGTTCAAAGTTTCTGATATTGTTTTATAACCCAACCCTGATCTGTACTTCTCCACAACTTTGTCCCTGACCTGTTTGGAGAGCTCCTTGGTCTTCATGGTGCTGCTTGCTTGGTGGTGCCCCTTGCTTAGTGGTGTTGCAGACTCTGGGGCCTTTCAGAACAGGTGTATATATACACTGAGATCATGTGACACTTAAATAAAAAAGTCCACCTGTGTGCAATCTAACTAATTATGTGACTTCTGAAGGTAATTGGTTGCACCAGATCTTATTTAGGGGCTTCATAGCAAAGGGGTGAATACATATGCACGAACCACTTTTCCGTTATTTATTTTTTAGAATTCTTTGAAACAAGTTATTTTTTTCATTTCACTTCCCCAATTTGGACTATTTTGTGTTTGTCCATTACATGAAATCCAAATAAAAATCAATTTAAATTACAGGTTGTAATGCAACAAAATAGGAAAAACGCCAAGGGGGATGAATACATTAGCAAGACACTGTACTAGCAGGAGCAGTGATACTAGCAAGAGCAGTGATACTAGCAAGAGCAGTGTGCAGGTTTTGTTGCACCTGCAACAAAGATACCTCAGATGGGTGAGTGCCTTGTGAACTGTAAACAAATGGACAGACTTTCAGCAGGCTTATAGGGAAGGAAATTCAACAAGCACGGCACTTACACAAATTACTGATGATTGGCTGAGAGATATTGATGATAAAAAGATTTGACATTATCGATTATAGTCTGCTGCTGGAAAAACGTATGTGTTATGGCTTTACACCCCCTGCTATAATGTGGATAAAGAGTTACCTGTCTATCAGAACACAGAGGGTGTTCTTTAATGGAAGCCTCTCCAACATAATCCAGGTAGAATCAGGAATTCCCCGATCAATACCTTGACTTTGTTGTCCTTAAGCCATTTTGCCACAACTTTGGAAGTATGCTTGGGGTCATTGTCCATTTGGAAGACCCATTTGTGACCAAGCTTTAACTTCCTGACTGATGTATCCACATAATTTTCCTTCCTCATGATGCCATCTATTTTGTGAAGTGCACCAGTCCCTCCTGCAGCAAAGCACCCCCACAGCATGATGCTGCCACCCCCGTGCTTCACAGTTGGGATGGTGTTCTTCGGTTTGCAAGCAACCCCCTTTTTCCTCCAAACATAACGATGGTCATTATGGCCAAACAGTTCTATTTTTGTTTCATCAGACCAGAGGACATTTCTCCAAAAAGTACGATCTTTGTTCCCATGTGCAGTTGCAAACCGTAGTCTGGCTTTTTTATGGCGGTTTTGGAGCAGTGGCTTCTTCCTTGCTGAGCGGCCTTTCAGGTTATGTCGATAAAGGACTTGTTTTACTATGGATATAGATACTTTTGTACCTGTTTCCTCCAGCATCTTCACAAGGTCATTTGCTGTTGTTCTGGGATTGATTTGCACTTTTCACACCAAAGTACGTTCATCTCTAGGAGACAGAACGCGTCTCCTTCCTGAGCGGTATGACGGCTGCGTGGTCCCATGGTGTATATACTTGCGTACTATTGTTTGTACAGATGAACGTGGTACCTTCAGGCGTTTGGAAATTGCTCCGAAGGATGAAGCAGACTTGTGGAGGTCTACAATTTCTTTTCTGAGGTCTTGGCTGATTTCTTTTGAGGCACGGAGTTTGAAGGTAGGCCTTGAAATACAGCCACAGGTACACCTCCAATTGACTCAAATGATTTCTATTAGCCTATCATAAGCTTCTAAAGCCATGACATAATTCTGTGGAATTTTCCAAGCTGTTTAAAGGCACAGTCAACTTAGTGTATGTAAACTTCTGGCCCACTGGAATTGTGATACAGTGAATTATAAAAGTGAAATAATCTGTCTGTAAACAATTGTTGGCAAAATTACTTGTGTCATTCACAAAGTAGATGTCCTAACCGACTTGACAAAACTATAGTTTGTTAACAAGAAATGTGTGGAGAGGTTGAAAAACGAGTTTTAATGACTCCAACCTAACTGTATGTAAACTTCTGACTTCAACTGTATATTGCCACTGTCTGTCTCTACCTCAGTGTCAATATAGATTAGATAAGAGCCACTAAGTGTACAAAACATTAGGAACACCTGCTCTTTCCATGGTATAGAAGACTGGCCAGGTGAATCCAGGTGAACGCTATGATCCCTTATTGATGTCACTTGTTAAATCCACTTCAAAATCAGTGTAAATGAAGGGGAGGACACAGGTTAAAGAAGGATTTTTAAGCCTTTTTTTTTTAAAGTCTTGAGACAATTGAGACATGAATTGTGTATGTGTGCCATTCAGAGGGTGAATGGGCAAGACAAAAGGTTTAAGTGTCGTTGAACGGGGTATGGTAGTAGGTGCCAGGCGCTCCGGTTTGAGTCAAGAACTGCAACGCTGCTGGGTTTTTCACGCTCAACAGTTTTTCCTGTGTGTATAAAGAACGGTCCACCACCCAAAGGACATCCAGCCAACAGCAGGCCAGCGGTAGAAAACAGGTCATTGATGAAAGAGGACAAAGGATTCTGACACTAATTGTCCAGAGCAGCAGACGGGCTGCAGTTAGTCGACTGACAGTCCAGTACAACACTGGTGCCCAAAGACCCATAAAATAAAGCACAACTCGTCGTACCTTGACACGAATGGTGTCGCCGACAACCTTACAGAGTTACACTTCTTTCCACAAAAAAACAAGAAACTGCGGTTGCAGTGGGCTACGTAATGAACACACTGGACACTGGAAAATTGGAAAAACATTGCCTGCTCTGATGAATCCCGGTTCCTGCTGTTTCACGCTGATGGGAGGACTAGGGTATGGAGGAAACCACAATGGAGTGCATCCATCATGCCACCTGTCAACACTGCAGGCTGGTGGCGTTGGTGTGTTTTCATGGCACACATTGGGCCACTTGATAAAAGTGGAGCAACGTTTGAATGCCACAAGATATCTAAACATCGTTGCCAAATCAGGTGCATCCCGTCACTCCTGAGTGGCGCAGTGGTCTAAGGCGCTGCATCGCAGTGCTAACTGTGCCACTAGAGATCCTGGTTCGAATCCAGGCTCTGTCGCAGCCGGCCGCGACCGGGAGACTCATGGGCGGCGCACAATTGGCCCAGCGTCGTCCAGGGTAGGGGAGGGAATGGCCGGCAGGGATGTAGCTCAGTTGATAGAGCATGGCGTTTGCAACGCCAGGGTTGTGGGTTTGATTCCCACGGGGGGCCAGTATAAAAATAAATATATATAAAAATAAATAAAAATAAAATAAAAAGGTATTCACTAACTGTAAGTCGCTCTGGATAAGAGCGTTTGCTAAATGACGTAAATGTAATGGCAGCAGCGTATCCATTTTCAACAGGATAATACCCCATTCATTCCACAAGGCTAGGATTGTCCAGGAACGGATCCACGAACATGACAGTGAATTCAGCTTACTGCAGCGGCCTGCCCTGTCACCAGATCAGTGGCATCACGAGGCTGAGAACTGAAGTGAGCACAGATGCCGTCTCAACCCCACTAACACTGTAATCACCTCATTATTACCAAATGTGGAGTACCGTGGTGGGAAGACAGACAGAGAGAGAGAGAGGGGTTGATAGGGAGAGAGAGAAGAAGAGAGGGGTTGATAGGGAGAGAGAGAGAGAGAGAAGAAGAGAGGGGTTGATAGGGAGAGAGAGTTAGCAGCTTGAGGAGTTGAATCACTAGCCTTCTATTATCCAGGCAGACAGAGAGCTGATCCATGTGACCAAGCCCTCTGGGAGAAGATCAACCCCTTATCTCAAATGGCAGACCCACACACTGTTAAAGGATGTGCATAACTACAGTGCATTCGATAAGTATTCAGACCCCTTCCCTTTTTCTACATTTTGTTACGTTACAGCCTTATTCTAAAATGGATTAAATAAAAAAATGTTCATCAATCTACACACAATACCCCATAATGACAAAGTGAAAACAGTTTTAGAATTTTTTGCACAGATCTGGGGAAGGGTACCAAAACATTTCTGCAGCGTTGAAGGTCCCCAAGAACACAGTGGATTCCATCATTCTTAAATGGAAGCACCAAGACACTTCCTAGAGCTGGCCGCCCGGAGAAACTGAGCAATCGGGGGAGAAGGGCCTTGGTCAGGGAGGTGACCAAGAACCCGATGGTCACTCTGACAGAGCGCCAGAGTTCCTCTGTGGAGATGAGAGAACCTTCCAGAAGGACAACCATCTCTGCTGCACTCCACCAATCAGGCCTTTATGGTAGAGTGGCCAGACGGAAGCCACTCCTCAGTAAAAGGCACATGACAGCCCTCTTGGAGTTTGCCAAAAGGCACCTAAAGGACTCTGACCATGAGACACAAGATTCTCTGGTCTGATGAAACCAAGATTGAACTCTTTGGCCTGAATGCCAAGCGTCACGTCTGGAGGAAACCTGGCACCATCCCTACGGTGAAGCATGGTGGTGGCAGCATCATGCTGTGGGGATGTCTTTCAGCAGCAGGGACTGGGAGACTAGTCAGGATCGAGGGAAAGATCAACGGAGCAAAGTACAGAGAGATCCTTGATGAAAACCTGCTCCAGAGCGCTCAGGACCTCAGACTGGGGCGAAGGTTCACCTTCCAACAGGACAACGACCCTAAGCACACAGCCAAGACAACACAGGAGTGGCTTCGGGACAAGTCTCTGAATGTCCTTGATTGGCTGTGCAGCGACGATCCAACCTGACAGAGCTTGAGCGGATCTGCAGAGAAGAATGGGAGAAACTCCCCAAATACAGGTGTTCCAAGCTTGTAGCGTCATACCCAATAAGACTCGATGCTGTAATCGCTGCCAAAGGTGCTTCAACAAAGTACTGAGTAAAGGGTCTGAATACTTATGTAAATGTGATATTTAAGTTATTTACTTAATACATTTGCTAAAATGTTTTGCTTTTTTATACATTTCTAAAAATGTCTAAAAACGTGTTTTTGTTTTGTCATTATGGGGTATTGTGTGTAGATTGATGAGGGGGGAAACAATTTAATCCATTCTAGAATAAGGCTGTAACGTAACAAAATGTGGAGAAAGTCAAGGCGTCTGAATACTTTCAGAATGAACTGCATGACAGCTGAAGGACAACAACTGAATGTAGTTATTGTATTAACATCTAGCAGCCTCAACTAGGAAAGCTTTGCCTCTTTAAAAACGATACCATCTTTGCATGTTAATTAGGCTCCACATTGACTGAACTACACCTCTAAGATGCTGTCACCTGTGAAGGTGAGGATTTTCTCCTGCTATGTGACGATGCTGTCACCTGTGAAGGTGAGATTTTCTCCTGCTATGTGACGATGCTGTCACCTGTGAAGGTGAGGATTTTCTCCTGCTATGAGACGATGCTGTCACCTGTGAAGGTGAGGATTTTCTCCTGCTATGAGACGATGCTGTCACCTGTGAAAGTGAGATTTTCTCCTGCTATGTGACGATGCTGTCACCTGTGAAAGTGAGATTTTCTCCTGCTATGTGACGATGCTGTCACCTGTGAAGGTGAGGATTTTCTCCTGCTATGTGACGATGCTGTCACCTGTGAAGGTGAGATTTTCTCCTGCTATGTGACGATGCTGTCACCTGTGAAGGTGAGATTTTCTCCTGCTATGTGACGATGCTGTCACCGCTCATCCTGTACGTGTGACTTGGCAGAGCTGTGACAGACTTCAAAGCGTTGAGGGGAACACTGTGTCAAGGTGAGGGGGGGGAGCGAGGAAGGAGAGAGAGAGGGAGAGAGGAATGAAAGAGGAAGAGGGGAATACTTACATGGTTGCAGTCGACAGCAATCTCAGTTTCCTGGAAAGAGAGAGAAACAGACAGGTATTAGACATACTCCATGATCAAGAAGCTTTTCACTCAGTCTTTAATGAAGATGAGAGCACACACACACACACACACAGACACACAGACACACACACCCCCACACACACACACACACACACAGACACACACACACACACCCCCACACACACCCCCACACACACACACACACACACACACACACACACACACACACACACACACACACACACACACACACACACACACACACACACACCCCCTCTAACTTGACCCCCGTCTGAGGTTTTTCCTGAAGACGTCTTAGTGTTATTGAGCTGGTGGTTATAAATACATGTGGAACTCCATTAGTCAGGGCTTGTATCCGTCCTACAGAGGAATAATTAGTCAGGGCTTGTATCTGTCCTCCAGAGGAATAATTAGTCAGGGCTTGTATCTGTCCTACAGAGGAATAATTAGCCAGGGCTTGTATCTGTCCTCCAGAGGAATAATTAGTCAGGGCTTGTATCCGTCCTACAGAGGAATAATTAGTCAGGGCTTGTATCTGTCCTCCAGAGGAATAATTAGTCAGCTTGTATCTGTCCTACAGAGGAATAATTAGCTAGGGCTTGTATCTGTCCTACAGAGGAATAATTAGTCAGGGCTTGTATCTGTCCTACAGAGGAATAATTAGCCAGGGCTTGTATCTGTCCTCCAGATAAATAATTAGCCAGGGCTTGTATCTGTCCTCCAGAGGAATAATTAGTCAGGGCTTGTATCCGTCCTACAGAGGAATAATTAGTCAGGGCTTGTATCTGTCCTCCAGAGGAATAATTAGTCAGGGCTTGTATCCGTCCTACAGAGGAATAATTAGTCAGGGCTTGTATCTGTCCTACAGAGGAATAATTAGTCAGGGCTTGTATCTGTCCTACAGAGGAATAATTAGTCAGGGCTTGTATCTGTCCTACAGAGGAATAATTAGCCAGGGCTTGTATCTGTCCTACAGAGGAATAATTAGTCAGGGCTTGTATCTGTCCTACAGAGGAATAATTAGCCAGGCCTTGTATCTGTCCTACAGAGGAAAGAGCTGACAGCTGCAACAGTGCCTGAAAACAAGGTCAAGGTGGATGTTCAGGACACACACACACACGTCTGGGTGTGCGCTGAACAACTTGGGAGTCAGGTCCACCCACTGGGGAGCCAGGTCCAGCCAATCAGAATGCGTTTTTCCCAACAAAAGGGCTTTATCCCCCCCTCCCCCCTCAGACAATCCAGCAGGTGAAGAAGCCGGATGTGGAGGTCCTGCAGTGGCGTGGTTACGGGTGGTATGCAGTTGTGAGGCCGATTGGACGTACTGCCAAATTCTCTAAAACAACGTTGGAGGCGGCTTATGGTAGAGAAATGAACATTCAATTCTGTGGCAACAGCTCTGGTGGACAATCCTGCAGTCAGCATGCCAATTGCATGCTCCCTCAAAACTTGAAACATCTGTGGCATTGTGTTGTGTGAAAAAACTGCACATTTTAGAGTAGCCTTTTATTGTCCCCAGCACAAGGTGCACCTGTGTAATGATCACGCTGTTTAATCAGCTTCTTGATATGCCACACCTGTCAGGTGGATGGATTATCTTGGCAAAGGAGAAATGCTCATTAACAGGGATGTAAACAAATATGTGCATATTCTTCTTGAGAAATCAGCTTTTTGTACATATGGACAATTTCTGGGATATTTTATTTCAGCTCATTAACATGGGACTAACACTTTACATGTTGCGTTTATATTTTTGTTCAGTATGTATATATATATATATATGTATATATATATATATATATATATATATATATATATATATATATATATATATATATATATATATATATATATATATATATATATATATATATATCTCCTGCAGTTGAAGAGAAAGGGATGATTCAATAGGAATGACGCTTGGATAGGAATGGTTGATTCAATGGGAAGGAATGCTTCAATAGGAAGGAATGATGCTTCAATAGGAATGGATACTAGTGAGATATAGAAGGAAGATGGGAAAATAAGGGAACTTTTCACTTCCTCCTCACAACATATTATGTCATAATCATCATGATCACTACATCCAGAGGTCATCATCACTACATCCAGAGTTCATCATCACTACATCCAGAGTTCATCATCATCATCATCATGATCATTACATCCAGAGTTCATCATCATCATCATCATCATTACATCCAGAGTTCATCATCATCATCATCATGATCATTACATCCAGAGTTCATCATCATCATCATCATCATCATCATGATCATTACATCCAGAGTTCATCATCATGATTACATCCAGAGTTCATCATCATCATGATCATTACATCCAGAGTTCATCATCATCATCATCATGATCATTACATCCAGAGTTCATCATCATCATCATCATGATCATTACATCCAGAGTTCATCATCATCATGATCATTACATCCAGAGTTCATCATCATCATCATTATGATCATTACATCCAGAGTTCATCATAATCATGATCACTACATCCAGAGTTCATCATCATCATCATCATCATCATCATGATCACTACATCCAGAGTTCATCATCATCACTACATCCAGAGTTCATCATCATCACTACATCCAGAGTTCATCATCATCATCATCATTACATCCAGAGTTCATCATCATCATCATCATCATCACTACATCCAGAGTTCATCATCATCATCATCATCATCACTACATCCAGAGTTCATCATCATCATCATCATCATCACTACATCCAGAGTTCATCATCATCATCATCATCATCACTACATCCAGAGTTCATCATCATCATCATCATCATCATGATCACTACATCCAGAGTTCATCATCATCACTACATCCAGAGTTCATCATCATCATCATCACTACATCCAGAGTTCATCATCATCACTACATCCAGAGTTCATCATCATCATCATCATTACATCCAGAGTTCATCATCATCACTACATCCAGAGTTCATCATCATCACTACATCCAGAGTTCATCATCCTGCTCCAGAGGAGTTCTACAGCAGCAGGGAAACGGAGGCTTTGGGAAGAACCACAACACCAGTCACTACTATTACAGACCTGACATCTATGTTCCTCAACACCAGTCACTACTATTACAGACCTGACATCTATGTTCCTCAACACCAGTCACTACTATTACAGACCTGACATCTATGTTCCTCAACACCAGTCACTACTATTACAGACCTGACATCTATGTTCCTCAACACCAGTCACTACTATTACAGACCTGACATCTATGTTCCTCAACACCAGTCACTACTATTACAGACCTGACATCTATGTCCCTCAACACCAGTCACTACTATTACAGACCTGACATCTATGTTCCTCAACACCAGTCACTACTATTACAGACCTGACATCTATGTTCCTCAACACCAGTCACTACTATTACAGACCTGACATCTATGTTCCACAACACCAGTCACTACTATTACAGACCTGACATCTATGTTCCTCAACACCAGTCACTACTATTACAGACCTGACATCTATGTTCCTCAACACCAGTCACTACTATTACAGACCTGACATCTATGTTCCTCAACACCAGTCACTACTATTACAGACCTGACATCTATGTTCCTCAACACCAGTCACTACTATTACAGACCTGACATCTATGTTCCTCAACACCAGTCACTACTATTACAGACCTGACATCTATGTTCCTCAACACCAGTCACTACTATTACAGACCTGACATCTATGTTCCACAACACCAGTCACTACTATTACAGACCTGACATCTATGTTCCTCAACACCAGTCACTACTATTACAGACCTGACATCTATGTCCCTCAACACCAGTCACTACTATTACAGACCTGACATCTATGTTCCTCAACACCAGTCACTACTATTACAGACCTGACATCTATGTTCCTCAACACCAGTCACTACTATTACAGACCTGACATCTATGTTCCTCAACACCAGTCACTACTATTACAGACCTGACATCTATGTTCCTCAACACCAGTCACTACTATTACAGACCTGACATCTATGTTCCTCAACACCAGTCACTACTATTACAGACCTGACATCTATGTTCCTCAACACCAGTCACTACTATTACAGACCTGACATCTATGTCCCTCAACACCAGTCACTACTATTACAGACCTGACATCTATGTTCCTCAACACCAGTCACTACTATTACAGACCTGACATCTATGTTCCTCAACACCAGTCACTACTATTACAGACCTGACATCTATGTTCCTCAACACCAGTCACTACTATTACAGACCTGACATCTATGTTCCTCAACACCAGTCACTACTATTACAGACCTGACATCTATGTTCCACAACACCAGTCACTACTATTACAGACCTGACATCTATGTTCCTCAACACCAGTCACTACTATTACAGACCTGACATCTATGTTCCTCAACACCAGTCACTACTATTACAGACCTGACATCTATGTTCCTCAACACCAGTCACTACTATTACAGACCTGACATCTATGTTCCTCAACACCAGTCACTACTATTACAGACCTGACATCTATGTTCCTCAACACCAGTCACTACTATTACAGACCTGACATCTATGTTCCTCAACACCAGTCACTACTATTACAGACCTGACATCTATGTTCCTCAACACCAGTCACTACTATTACAGACCTGACATCTATGTTCCTCAACACCAGTCACTACTATTACAGACCTGACATCTATGTTCCTCAACACCAGTCACTACTATTACAGACCTGACATCTATGTTCCTCAACACCAGTCACTACTATTACAGACCTGACATCTATGTTCCTCAACACCAGTCACTACTATTACAGACCTGACATCTATGTTCCTCAACACCAGTCACTACTATTACAGACCTGACATCTATGTTCCTCAACACCAGTCACTACTATTACAGACCTGACATCTATGTTCCTCAACACCAGTCACTACTATTACAGACCTGACATCTATGTTCCTCAACACCAGTCACTACTATTACAGACCTGACATCTATGTTCCTCAACACCAGTCACTACTATTACAGACCTGACATCTATGTTCCTCAACACCAGTCACTACTATTACAGACCTGACATCTATGTTCCTCAACACCAGTCACTACTATTACAGACCTGACATCTATGTTCCTCAACACCAGTCACTACTATTACAGACCTGACATCTATGTTCCTCAACACCAATCACTACTATTACAGACCTGACATCAGGGTGACAGACATGTTGGTGTGACAGGGCCAGGGTGACTGACATGTTGGGTGTGACAGGGCCAGGGTGACTGACACGTTGGGTGTGACAGGGCCAGGGTGACTGACACGTTGGGTGTGACAGGGCCAGGGTGACAGACATGTTGGTGTGACAGGGCCAGGGTGACTGACATGTTGGGTGTGACAGGGCCAGGGTGACAGAGATGTTGGGTGTGACAGGGCCAGGGTGACAGACATGTTGGTGTGACAGGGCCAGGGTGACTGACATGTTGGGTGTGACAGGGCCAGGGTGACAGACATGTTGGGTGTGACAGGGCCAGGGTGACAGACATGTTGGGTGTGACAGGGTCAGGGTGACAGACATGTTGGTGTGACAGGGCCAGGGTGACAGACATGTTGGGTGTGACAGGGCCAGGGTGACAGACATGTTGGGTGTGACAGGGCCAGGGTGACAGACATGTTGGGTGTGACAGGGCCAGGGTGACAGACATGTTGGGTGTGACAGGGCCAGGGTGACAGACATGTTGGGTGTGACAGGGCCAGGGTGACAGAGATGTTGGGTGTGACAGGGTCAGGGTGACTGACATGTTGGGTGTGACAGGGCCAGGGTGACAGAGATGTTGGGTGTGACAGGGTCAGGGTGACAGACATGTTGGGTGTGACAGGGTCAGGGTGACTGACATGTTGGGTGTGACAGGGCCAGGGTGACTGACATGTTGGGTGTGACAGGGCCAGGGTGACAGACATGTTGGGTGTGACAGTGCCAGGGTGACAGAGATGTTGGGGGTGACAGGGCCAGGGTGACTGACACGTTGGGTGTGGACAGTTACGGTGGCAAAAGACATGCCAGAGGGTAGAGATAATATTTTGGGGTGAGAAGGAGGAGGGGGAGGGGGGGGGGGGGATATTCAGACCAGCACCAC
Organism: Coregonus lavaretus; assembly: GCF_964263955.1. Lineage (NCBI taxonomy): Eukaryota > Metazoa > Chordata > Actinopteri > Salmoniformes > Salmonidae > Coregonus > Coregonus lavaretus. Next base: position 17,542 of record NW_028164045.1, read on the forward strand.
TTTGTATCCTCAGATTACCCCTCCTTCCTTCCTCCCTCCCTCCTCCTCCTCCTCCTCTTCCTCCTTCCCCCACTCCCAGCCTCCTCTACCTCCTCCCTCCCTCCCTCCTCCTCCCCTCCCTCCTTCTCCCACTCCCAGCCTCCTCTACCTCCTCCCTCCTCCTCCTCCTCTTCCTCCTCTCCTTCCTCCTTCCCCCACTCCCAGCCTCCTCTCCCTCCCTCTCTCCCTCCCTCAGCCTCTTCTCCTCAGGTGCTCCAAATGTCCCCATGCTGCTCAGTCTCTTCTATCCAACACCGAGCCATTCAAGACTCTTCAGATTGCTTCCCTCTCTCTTCCCTCACATCCCTCATCTCCTCATTAAAAGTCTGTATCTGTGTCATTGCTACCTACTATTACCCAGGGAGCCAGTTCATGACATGAGTCACCAGCAGCCCTGAGTCTCTCTAACTCAGAAACAGACAGGAAATGAAGATGGACGATCTGAGCCAGTCAGGGCCCTGCTCAGAACCGATCCTAAGACTAACACGGTACAACCCCCATGACGACAGGGGAAGGAAGGCTGGATATGTGCATCCCAAATGGCACCCTATATAGTGCACTATATAGGGAATACCAGGATGCCATTTGGCTCTGAACCGTACAGCCTACAATAGGATAGAACACTATATAGGGAATACCAGGATGCCATTTGGCTCTGAACCGTACAGCCTACAATAGGAAAGAACACTATATAGGGTCCCAGATATGATGTGTTCCAGTGACTCACTTAGATCAACAGTGTTTCTTCTGGAACATGACATCATGAATCCTGTGTAGCCTAACCTCTGGAGCTAGTAGTGGAGGAGACCTGAATATAGCAGCGGCTGGCAAGACCACTTAGCCTGCTCTCCTCCTCCAGAGATCACAATAGTTGGACGGCATCCCTGACTTGTCATTTCCAACACCATAGTGCCCACAAAGCTCATCACTAAGCTCAGGACCCTGGGACTAAACACCTCCCTCTGCAACTGGGTCCTGGACTTCCTGACCTTCCTGACGGGCCGCCCCCCAAGGTGTTAAGTGCAGGCAACAACACATCCGCCACGCTGATCCTCAACACTGGGGGCCCCTCAGGGGTGCGTGCTCAGTCCCCTCCTGTACTCCCTGTTCACCCACGACTGCGTGGACTACAGGAAAAGGAGGGCCGAACAGGCCCCCATTAACATCGACAGGGCTGTAGAGTGGAGCAGGTTGAGAGTTTCAAGTTCCTTGGTGTCCACATCACCAACAAGCTATCATGGTCCAAACACACCAAGAAAGTCGTGAAGAGGGCACGACAACAGCTTTTCCCCCTCAGGAGACTGAAAATATTTGGCATGGGTCACCAGATCCTCAGAAAGTTATACAGCTGCACCATCGAGAGCATCCTGACTGGTTGCATCACCGCCTGGGTTGGCAACTGGTCGGCATCCGACCGTAAGGCGCTACAGAGGGTGGTGCGTACGGCCCAGTACATCACTGGGGCAAAGCTCCCTGCCATCCAGGACCTCTATACCAGGCGGTGTCAGAGGAAGGCCCTCAAAATTGTCAAAGACGGCAGTCACCAAGTCATAGACTGTTCTCTCTGCTACAGCACGGCAAGCGGTACCGGAGCGCGAAGTCTAGGTCCAAAAGGCTCCTCAACAGCTTCTACCCCCAAGCTATAAGACTCCTGAACAATTAATCAAATGGCCACCCGGACTATTTACATTGACCCCCCCCCCCCCCTTTTGTTTTTACACTGCTGCTACTTGCTGTTTATTATCTATGCATAGTCACTTTACCCCTAACTACAATTACAAATTACCTCGACTATCCTGTACCCCCGTAAACTGACTTGGCCGCTGATAGTGACCCGATTTACAGCCCTGATGAAACAGACGGCTTCATCAACAACAACAGGTAAGGGCCTCCCGAGTGGCGCAGCAGTCTGAGGTACTGCAGCGCAGTGCTTGAGGCGTCACTACAGCCCCGGGTTCGATCCCAGGCTGTGTCACAGCCGGCCGTGACACCCATGAGGCGAGCGCACAATTGGCCCAGCGTCGTCCGGGTTAGGGGAGGGTTTGGCCCAGCGTCGTCTGGGTTAGGGGAGGGTTTGGCCCAGCGTCGTCCGGGTTAGGGGAGGGTTTGGCCCATTGCGCTCTAGCGCCTCCTTGTGGCTGGCTGGGCGCCTGCAAGCTGACTTCGGTCGCCAGTTGTACGGTGTTTCCTCCAACACATTGGTGCGGCTGGCTTCCGAGTTAAGCGAGCAGTGTGTCAAGAAGCAGTGCGGCTCGGCAGGGTCGTGTTTCGGAGGACACCACTCACGAGTCCGTACGGGAGTTGCAGCGATGGGACAAGACTGTACCAATTGGATATCACGAAAAAGTCAAAAAGGAACCAGCCTGATCACTGTGTTACCATATAATGTCCAGGATATAACCTAGCCTGGGGGAACCAGCCTGATCACTGAGTTACCATATAATGTCCAGGACATAACCTAGCCTGGTGGAACCAGCCTGATCACTGTGTTCCCATATAATGTCCAGGATATAACCTAGCCTAGTGGAACCAGCCTGATCACTGTGTTACCATATAATGTCCAGGATATAACCTAGCCTGGTAGAACCAGCCTGATCACTGTGTTACCATATAATGTCCAGGATATAACCTAGCCTGGGGGAACCAGCCTGATCACTGTGTTCCCATATAATGTCCAGGATATAACCTAGCCTGGTGGAACCAGCCTGATCACTGTGTTCCCATATAATGTCCAGGATATAACCTAGCCTAGTGGAACCAGCCTGATCACTGTGTTCCCATATAATGTCCAGGATATAACCTAGCCTGGTGGAACCAGCCTGATCACTGTGTTACCATATAATGTCCAGGGTATAACCTAGCCTGGTGGAACCAGCCTGATCAACATTCTATTTCATTTCACATTTTATGATATCTGAAGTGAAATAGAATGGTGAATGCAGCGCTCAGATTGGTTGGTTGCGGTCAGATGTGTTCCACCAGGCTAACCATTGATAATGTAAATCAGTGCTCGGTGTGTGTGTACACAGTATTCTTTTTTATTTTACCTTTATTTAACTAGGCAAGTCAGTTAAGAAGAAATTCTTATTTCCAATGACGGCCTACACCGGCCAAACCCGGACGACGCTGGGCCAATTGTGCGCCGCCCTATGTGAAGGATGCTTTATTCTACATAGAACTGTCACACTTGAAAGTGATCAAAACACTGTTTAGAATATGTCCATAAGTTCAGCAATGGCATTCTCATATATTCTCTATAGGCTACTCAGTATGAGAAGGGGGCCATCCTCCTGGGTCTCACGTCAGCCTGCTGGACCCATGGGGCAAACGGTCACTCCATCCCTCCTGCCACCTGACTGACCCTGCCCATAACCTGTAATACATTACATAGATGGAACGGACTTCATCACCTACTGGAGACTTGGAGACAGAACCTCAGCCAGAGAGCTGTGCATGTCAGTGTGTTAAACAGAACCTCAGCCAGAGAGCTGTGCATGTCAGTGTGTTAAACAGAACCTCAGCCAGAGAGCTGTGCATGTCAGTGGGTTAGACAGACAGAACCTCAGCCAGAGAGCTGTGCATGTCAGTGTGTTAGACAGACAGAACCTCAGCCAGAGAGCTGTGCATGTCAGTGTGTTAAACAGAACCTCAGCCAGAGAGCTGTGCATGTCAGTGTGTTAAACAGACAGAACCTCAGCCAGAGAGCTGTGCATGTCAGTGTGTTAAACAGAACCTCAGCCAGAGAGCTGTGCATGTCAGTGTGTTAGACAGACAGAACCTCAGCCAGAGAGCTGTGCATGTCAGTGTGTCAGACAGACAGAACCTCAGCCAGAGAGCTGTGCATGTCAGTGTGTTAGACAGACAGAACCTCAGCCAGAGAGCTGTGCATGTCAGTGTGTTAAACAGACAAATCCTTTGGGCAAACCCTAGAAATAGAAACGCCATTGTAGTTCTGGTTAGACAGCTGAGGTTTTACTCTACACACTGTTGATGTGTTGGGTAAAGTGTTGGGTAAAGTGTAGGCATACTTCGTTAGAAGAACATCAGTATGATATTTACAGCACAAAGTGTTTTGTCTTTGTAACACATCTGTTGATTTTTAGTTGGTATATCTACACTGAAGCTGAGCAATGTCCACATGTAGCCTACACCCGTAGGGATATTAGTTCTGGGATCTGTCTCCTGGGGAAAGCCCTGTAGCCTACACCCGTAGGGATATTAGTTCTGGGATCTGTCTCCTGGGGAAAGCCCTATAGCCTACACCCGTAGGGATATTAGTTCTGGGATCTGTCTCCTGGGGAAAACCCTGTAGCCTACACCCGTAGGGATATTAGTTCTGGGATCTGTCTCCTGGGGAAAGCCCTATAGCCTACACCCGTAGGGATATTAGTTCTGGGATCTGTCTCCTGGGAAAGCCCTGTAGCCTACACCCTTAGGGATTTTAGTTCTGGGATCTGTCTCCTGGGGAAAGCCCTGTAGCCTACACCCTTAGGGATATTAGTTCTGGGATCTGTCTCCTGGGGAAAGCCCTATAGCCTACACCCGTAGGGATATTAGTTCTGGGATCTGTCTCCTGGGAAAGCCCTGTAGCCTACACCCTTAGGGATTTTAGTTCTGGGATCTGTCTCCTGGGGAAAGCCCTGTAGCCTACACCCTTAGGGATATTAGTTCTGGGATCTGTCTCCTGGGGAAAGCCCTGTAGCCTACACCCGTAGGGATATTAGTTCTGGGATCTGTCTCCTGGGAAAGCCCTAACAACAGACATAAGGAGAGACCAGACAAAACTAACCAGTAATATCATATTGTTTTACAGCTGAGCGGACTGAAGACTAGGCATTCAACTCGCTGTAGTGAGATCGTTTCCATGATAACATGTATTTACATGATGTGTTGAAACGTTGAAACTTAAGATGCAAGGTATTTTCCTAAGGCTTTGTGGAACGAGTGTCTTATGAAAAACATTCCGGACACTGGCTCTTGCTATTTTTCCAGAACTAAATCTGACAGAGAAATATCAACTAGATAGGATAGCAGCTATCACCAAGCTGTGCTATGCTAGCTGCTGTCAGCTTGGCTTAACACAAAGGTCAGCGCAGCCTTTAGCCTCCACAGAGAACTGAATTAGCTGACCATGTTGAGATGGCGAGGCAGTCCGGAGGGGAGATGGCGAGGCAGTCCGGAGGGGAGATGGCGAGGCAGTCCGGAGGGGAGATGGCGAGGCAGTCCGGAGGGGAGATGGCGAGGCAGTCCGGAGGGGAGATGGCGAGGCAGTCCGGAGGGGAGAAGTCCTCAACTTCAAAACCTTGTTCTCTCCATGGCCAAGCTAGCTAAGCTAACCTCTCTGTACTGACTACAGAATGACCGCACAAACCATCATTCTGTTACACTGTTCTTCAAGTCAATGTGTTTGTCAAATTTCCTGTGTAAATTGTTAAAAAGAGAACTGCACTTCCTACGTATTTTGCCTTTGGTCATTAAAGAGTGTAAAGTACTGTCCTTGTGCATAGAGATATGGTGTGTTAAACGTTTTATTTTATGTTTTCGTTTGGCATACATTTTAAAGTGAAAAATCTTCCGTAACAGTGGAATAGCCAATATGCTTTGTAACGAGACTTCTAAGACTGTCCTACTTCATTCATTACCTTATTAGCCAGACTACTGCATTGTGTATGTGTTTGTCGGTATTTGAGACTAGTTTGAGTAATACAATGCCATTCATTGACTAAGTACTATAAATAAACCTCCACTCCATTGATGGTTTCCTTCTGGAACAGTCTCTGATGATATCCAGTGGACATCACGGAGCATACATCAGGCTTCTACAGCGGTGGTGCACACAACTTGTTCAATCATTTGTCGCTGAAAAAACGGTACTCTTTGCTTTACATTGGGAAAAACAGTCTAAGTTAAGCACAAAATGCACTAACTAGCTAGCTGTCATTCTGGAGAATCTGGAGCCATGTTCACTAGGAGAACAAGAAAAGCATCACCGACGATGTGGAATGAACACACACGCTCTCCAGATGCGCCTACCTACCTGACTGTTGTCGCATTGACATCGGACAGGCAATAGACATACACACAAACAAACAATCCTGTATTCCCATTCTTCCATGACTGCAGGCAGGCACACCCAGGAACAAAACACGTCGCCACCCCCCAGACCCCGTTTTACCTGCTTTCTGTCCTGTAAGCACTCCAACACCGCTAAATTGTTGCTCCAGGTGTGTTTGGGACAAAGCCGGGTCAAGTCGTCCCGGCAGGCCTGCTCTTCCGCCAGCTTCCACCCGGTAGCCCTCCGAGGCTGCGTCATGGCTGCAACAGCAGCAACTGGGACGTTATTGACTGGACCGGGCGCTCCGATAGTATTAACGGGAGCCGGAGGGTTTGCTGGCTGATTACCGAGTCCGTTTACATTGCCGTTGTTGCTAGATGCTTTCAATCCTTGAACGGTACACAGACAGAATGACACGGACATCAACAGTGAGAGTGGCTGAACACGTCCGCTCGCCGCCATCTTCGGGGAAATTGAAGCAGCGCGTCGCGGCAGCCGGAACGCTAGTCCCGTTACTCTGACTGCGCGCTTAGCGGTGGCTGCTGGCCCATAGTTATTCGGTAAAGGACCTAGATCCGTAGTATTCTCTAACAAAAATTATTCTGACGATAAATAATACTACACAAAAATGCACGAATGTCTATTTACTATATGGAAGTGTATGGTTTAGGATACAGCAACATTTCTTTGTGGCGTCAGCACAAGCCCTAGCATATCTGTGTCTGTGTGGATCTATTATACTGGAGAGTGCTCTCTGTGTGTAACCTAACCCCCACCAATTCAATTCAATTTCAATTTCAATTTAAGGGCTTTATTGGCATGGGAAACGTGTGTTAACATTGCCAAAGCAAGTGAAGTAGATAGTAAACAAAAGTGAAATAAACAATAAATATTAACAGTAAACATTACACTCAGAAGTTTCAAAAGAATAAAGACATTTCAAATGTCATATTATGTCTATATACAGTGTTGTAACAATATGCAAAGAGTTAAAGTACAAATGGGAAAATAAATCAACATACATTTGGGTTGTATTTACAATGATGTTTGTTCTTCACTGGTTGCCCTTTTCTTGTGGCAACAGGTCACAAATATTGCTGCTGTGATGGCACACTGTGGTTTTTCACCCAGTAGATAAGGGAGTTTATCAAAATTGGGTTTGTTTTTGAATTCTTTGTGGATCGCTGTAATCTGAGGGAAATATGTGTCTCTAATATGGTCATACATTTGGCAGGAGGTTAGGAAGTGCAGCTCAGTTTCCACCTCATTTTGTGGGCAGTGTGCACATAGCCTGTCTTCTCTTGAGAGCCAGGTCTGCCTACGGCGGCCTCTCTCAATAGCAAGGCTATGCTCACTGAGTCTGTACATAGTCAAAGCTTTCCTTAAGTTTGGGTCAGTCACAGTGGTCAGGTATTCTGCCACTGTGTACTCTCTGTTTAGGGCCAAATAGCATTCTAGTTTGCTCTGTTTTTTTGTTTGTTCTTTCCAATGTGTCAAGTAATTCTCTTTTTGTTTTCTATTGATTTGGTTGGGTCTAATTGTGTTGTTGTTGTTGTCCTGGGGCTGTGTGGGGTCTGTTTGTGTTTGTGAACAGAGCCCCAGGACCAGCTTACTTAGGGGACTCTTCTCCAAGTTCATCTCTCTGTAGGTGATGGCTTTGTTATGGAAGGTTTGGGAATCGCTTCCTTTTAAGTGGTTATAGAATTTAACGGCTCTTTTCTGGATTTTGATAATTAGCGGGTATTGGCCTAATTCTGCTCTGCATGCACCTGTGGCGCTGATGTTTAGGCCGAGGTATGTATAGTTTTTTGTGTGCTCTAGGGCAACGGTGTCTAGATGGAATTTGTATTTGTGGTCCTGGCAACTGGACCTTTTTTGGAACACCATCTCTCTGGAGTTTACCTAGATAAACACTGAGTGGACAGAATATTAGGAACACATGCTCTTTGCATGATATAGTAGACTGGCCAGGTGAATCCAGGTGAAAGCTATGATCCATTATTGATGTCACCTGTTAAATCCACTTCAATCAGTGTAGATGAAGGGGAGGAGACAGATTAAATAACGATTTTTAAGCCTTGAGACATGGATTGTGTATGTGTGCCATTCAGAGGGTGAATGGGCAAGACAAAATATTTAAGTGACTTTGAAAGGGGTATGGTAGTAGGTGCCAGGCGCACCGGTTTGAGTGTGTCAAGAACTGCAATGCTGCTGGGTTTTTCATGCTCAACAGTTTCCCATGTGTATCAAGAATGGTCCACCACCCAAAGGACATCCAACCAACTTGACACAACTGTGGGAAGCATTGGCGTCAACATGGGCCAGCATCCCTGTGGGAAGCATTGGAGTCAACATGGGCCAGCATCCCTGTGGAACGCTTTCGACACCTTGTAGTCCATGTCCCAGTTAATGGAGGCTGTTCTGAAGGCAGAAGGGGATGTAACTCAACAGTAGGAAGGTGTTCCTAATGTTTTGTCCACTCAGTGTAACCATCAATTTGATCAAGCCCAGATGAACATCTTATGAATAGACAATATGGATCTGAAGGCTATGCTTGATTTAATAATGATGAGTATTCTGTCACCATATTCAGTGTCTCAACCCTATTCTTCTGAAGTCATTTGCAAATAAATGCTCCTTGTGAATGTAATTTGTAAGTCGCTCTGGATAAGAGCATCTGCTAAATAATGTAAATGTATCAAATACTGTGCTGTTGAAACTAACACTAGCAATTTGCATACAAATGAACAAGAATCTCTCTCTCTCTGAAGTCCAACCATGAAATAATATTGACATATGATAAAATGAATTAATTCAGGTAGCCTAGCCTAGTGGCCGTGTGCTCCAGGGTGGACTGAGGAGACAGGAGAGAATCCTGTCTGACCTTTGAGAGAGGCTGCAGACAGGATTTCTCTGCTTCATCCACTTTAACGTTTCTGCCTGTCTGGACCCAGGAAACTACTGTATGATTGAGTCTTGGCCTTGCGTCCCAAATGGCACCCTATTCCCTTTATAGTGCACTACTTTAGACCAGAGTGGTGCACTATATAGGGATTAGGGTGCCATTTGGGCCACAAGCTGAGAGGAAATAGAACAGGAGCTCCACCGCCTGTCTGAATCACATTCTACTATATTTTTCTCTAAAGTGGATTGGGGCTTAAATGCACTTTTTTTGTTGAAATGCACTTTAAATCAATTGTTATTTGATTTGTTTCATTCTTTTTATTTTTTATTTAACCTTTATTTAACCAGGTAGGCCAGTTGAGAACAAGTTCTCATTTATAAAGCAAAGCAGTGCGATAAAAACAACAACAACACAGAGTTACATATGGGGTAAACACAACGTACAGTCAATAACACAATAGAAAATATATATACAGTGTATACAAATGTAGTAAGTTATGGAGGTAAGGCAATAAATAGGCTATAGTGCAAAATAATTACAATTTAGTATTGACACTGGAGTGATAGATGTGCAGAAGATGATGTGCAAATAGAGATATATTGCGGTCCTCTGAGCCCTGACAGGGGAGAAGGTGGGTGAAGAGCCTGGGGCTGGCTGAGGTGGAGTCAGACACAGGGCAGAGACAGGGGGTACGTCCCAAATTGCACCCTATTCCCTACATGGTGCACTACTTTTGACCAGAGCCCTATGAACAGGTAGTCAGACACAGAGCAGAGCAAGGAACCTCACCTCTAAACTCCAGCTCTAAACCCCACCTCTAAACCCCACCTCTAAACCCCACCTCTAAACCCCACCTCTAAACCCCAGCTCTAAACCCCACTTCTAAACCCCACCTCTAAACCCCACCTCTAAACCCCACCTCTAAACCCCACCTCTAAACCCCAGCTCTAAACCCCACCTCTAAACCCCAGCTCTAAACCCCACCTCTAAACCCCAGCTCTAAACCCCAGCTCTAAACCCCACCTCTAAACCCCACCTCTAAACCCCAGCTCTAAACCCCAGCTCTAAACCCCAGCTCTAAACCCCACCTCTAAACCCCAGCTCTAAACCCCAGCTCTAAACCCCACCTCTAAACCCCAGCTCTAAACCCCACCTCTAAACCCCACCTCTAAACCCCACCTCTAACCTCATCACCTCATCTGAGGCAGGAGAGTTTTCAATAACAGGTAGCTCTTTATGAGATTATCAGCATTTACAGGAGACACACCTGCAGGTAGACTGGTCTGGGGACAAGATACCTTACATACCGGCATGCAGAGGCTTGGGTCAGCAACTGGTTCCACAGACTTTTTTTGTTTACTCAACTTTTCGGTCAAAGTGTTAGCTGAACTTAACATTTTTAGTTGGCCCAAACTTAGCTCCAACTTGAGAAAGCTTAGGCAAAAATTCAGTCAACTTAAAATGATGTGTTTGCGCAACTGGTCTCATATGTTCATTCAACTAGACATTATTATTTGGCCATTTTCACCAAAAGAAAAGGCTTTGGAACTATACTGAACAAAAATATAAACACAACATGCAAACAATTCATATAAGGAAATCAGTTCCACCCACTGGGGAGCCAGGCGCAGCCAATCAGACTGACTTTTTCCCCACAAAAGGGCTTTATTACAGACAGAAATCCTCCTCAGCTCCTGATCTCAACTGATCTCAACTAGCCGGTGCCCCCGCACATTGACTCTGCACCGGTACCCCCCTGTATATATAGCCTCCCTACTGTTATTTTATTTTACTTCCGCTCTTTTTTTCTCAACACTTTTTTTGTTGTTGTTTTATTTTTACTTTTTTGTTAAAAATAAATGCACTGTTGGTTAAGGGCTGTAAGTAAGCATTTCACTGTAATGTCTGCACCTGTTGTATTCGGCGCATGTGGCCAATAAAATTTGATTTGATTTGATTTGATCCTGCTGTTTAATCAGCTTCTTGATATGCCACAACGAGATGGGATATATTGACAAAGGATAACATGCTCACTAACAGGGATAACTAACACACAGTGCTTTTGTTTTCAACTTACATATTTTACACACGTTGACATACATGATGACACAGTGCATGTTCATTTATACAGTCATTATTCAACATGTCCTCACGGCATTCCGATCTGTGTGTGTGTGTGTTTGTGCCTGCATGCTTTCTGAGGCATAAAATAACCATAAAAAGGCTTGTCTGTAATGCTGTGTGATGCAATAACTGAATTCAGCATTATCTAGGGAGCCCAGGCTGCGACTGTGTGATGCAGTAACTGAATTCAGCATTATCTAGGGAGGCCAGGCTGCGACTGTGTGATGCAGTAACTGAATTCAGCATTATCTAGGGAGCCCAGGCTGCGACTGTGTGATGCAGTAACTGAATTCAGCATTATCTAGGGAGCGCAGGCTGCGACTGTGTGATGCAGTAACTGAATTCAGCATTATCTAGGGAGCCCAGGCTGCGACTGTGTGATGCAATAACTGAATTCAGCATTATCTAGGGAGCCCAGGCTACGACTGTGTGATGCAGTAACTGAATTCAGCATTATCTAGGGAGGCCAGGCTGCGACTGTGTGATGCAGTAACTGAATTCAGCATTATCTAGGGAGCCCAGGCTGCGACTGTGTGATGCAGTAACTGAATTCAGCATTATCTAGGGAGGCCAGGCTGCGACTGTGTAATGCAGTAACTGAATTCAGCATTATCTAGGGAGCCCAGGCTGCGACTGTGTGATGCAGTAACTGAATTCAGCATTATCTAGGGAGCCCAGGCTGCGACTGTGTGATGCAGTAACTGAATTCAGCATTATCTAGGGAGGCCAGGCTGCGACTGTGTGATGCAGTAACTGAATTCAGCATTATCTAGGGAGGCCAGGCTGCGACTGTGTGATGCAGTAACTGAATTCAGCATTATCTAGGGAGCCCAGGCTGCGACTGTGTGATGCAGTAACTGAATTCAGCATTATCTAGGGAGGCCAGGCTGCGACTGTGTAATGCAGTAACTGAATTCAGCATTATCTAGGGAGGCCAGGCTGCGACTGTGTGATGCAGTAACTGAATTCAGCATTATCTAGGGAGGCCAGGCTGCGACTGTGTGATGCAGTAACTGAATTCAGCATTATCTAGGGAGCCCAGGCTGCGACTGTGTGATGCAGTAACTGAATTCAGCATTATCTAGGGAGGCCAGGCTGCGACTGTGTAATGCAGTAACTGAATTCAGCATTATCTAGGGAGGCCAGGCTGCGACTGTGTGATGCAGTAACTGAATTCAGCATTATCTAGGGAGCCCAGGCTGCGACTGTGTGATGCAGTAACTGAATTCAGCATTATCTAGGGAGCCCAGGCTGCGACTGTGTGATGCAGTAACTGAATTCAGCATTATCTAGGGAGCCCAGGCTGCAACTGTGTGAGAGGATTTGTGAGAGGAGCAATAATTCCCACGGGGGGCCAGTATGAAAAATGTATGCACTCACTAACTGTAAGTCACTCTGGATAAGAGCGTCTGCTAAATGACTAAAATGTAAAATGTAATTGCTGAGGGACTCCACCTGCATCCCAAATGAGGAGAGAGAAGATGAGAGGAGAGGGAGGAGAGAGGAGAGGAGAGGAGAGGAGAGGAGAGGAGAGGAGGGGAGAGGAGAGGAGAGGAGAGGAGAGAAGAGACGAGGTTTTAGACCCCATCTTAGCACTGAGACTGCACTCATGAAGGTGGTAAATTACCTTTTAATGGCATCAGACCAAGGCTCTGCATCTGTCCTCGTGCTCCTAGACCTTAGTGCTGCTTTTGACAACATCGATCACCACATTCTTTTGGAGAGATTAGAATCCCTAATTGGTCGACACGGACAAGAGTCCAACACCATCATTAAGTTTGCCGACGACACAAAAGTGGTAGGCCTGATCACCGACAACGATGAGACAGCCTATAGGGAGGAGGTCAGAGACCTGGCCGTGTGGTGCCAGGATAACAACCTCTCCCTCAACGTGACCAAGACAAAGGAGATGATTGTGGACTACAGGAAAAAAAAAGAGGACTGAGCACGCCCCCATTCTCGTCGACGGGGCTGTAGTGGAACAGGTTGAGAGCTTCAAGTTCCTTGGTGTCCACATCACCAATGAACTATCATGGTCCAAACACACCAAGACAGTCGTGAAGAGGGCACGACAAAGCCTATTCCCCCTCAGGAGACTGAAAAGATTTGGCATGGGTCCTCAGATCCTCAAAGAATTCTACAGCTGCACCATCGAGAGCATCCTGACTGGTTTCATTACTGCCTGGTATGGCAACTGCTTGGCCTCCGACCGCAAGGCACTACAGAGGGTAGTGCGTACGGCCCAGTACATCACTGGGGCCAAGCTTCCTGCCATCCAGGACCTCTATACCAGGCGGTGTCAGAGGAAGGCCCTCAAAATTGTCAAAGACTCCAGCCACCCTAGTCATAGACTGTTCTCTCTGCTACCGCACGGCAAGCGGTACCGGAGTGCCAAGCACCCCACCCCATCCTTTTACGCTGCTGCTACTCTGTTAATTATTTATGCATAGTCACTTTAACTCTACCCACATGTACATACAGTGGGGAAAACATTTATTTAGTCAGCCACCAATTGTGCAAGTTCTCCCACTTAAAAAGATGAGAGAGGCCTGTCATTTTCATCATAGGTACACGTCAACTATGACAGACAAATTGAGATTTTTTTTCTCCAGAAAATCACATTGTAGGATTTTTTATGAATTTATTTGCAAATACTCTGGACCCTGATCTCCCTTTTGACGAACATATCAAGAATATTTCAAGGACAGCTTTTTTCCATCTTCGTAACATCGCAAAAATCAGACACTTTTTGTACAAAAATGATGCAGAAAAGCTCATCCATGCTTTTGTCACTTGTAGATTAGACTACTGCAATGCTCTACTCTCCGGCTACCCAGATAAAGCACTAAATAAACTTCAGTTAGTGCTAAACACGGCTGCTAGAATCTGGACTAGAACCCCAAAATGTTTATCATATTCCTCCAGTGCTAGCCTCTCTACACTGGCTTCCTGTTAAGGCTAGGGCTGATTTCAAGGTTTTACTGCTAACCTACAAACATTACATGGACTTGCTCCTACCTACAGTGTCTTGCTAAAGTATTCATCCCCCTTTTTTCCTATTTTGTTGCATTACAACCTGTAATTGAAATGGATTTTTATTTGGATTTCATGTAATGGACATACACAAAATAGTCCAAATTGGTGAAGTGAAATGAAAAAAATTACTTGTTTCAAAAAATTCTAAAAAATAAATGACGGAAAAGTGGTTTGTGCATATGTATTCACCCCCTTTGCTATGAAGCCCCTAAATATGATCTGGTGCAACCAAATTACCTTCAGAAGTCACAAAATTAGTTAAATAAAGTCCACCTGTGTGCAATCTAAGTGTCACATGATCTGTCACATGATCTCAGTATACCTGTTCTGAAAGGCCCCAGAGTCTGCAACACCACTAAGCAAGGGGCACCACCAAGCAAGCGGCACCATGAAGACCAAGAAGCTCTCCAAACAGGTCAGGGACAAGGTTGTGGAGAAGTACAGATCAGGGTTGGGTTATAAAAAAATATCAGAAACTTTGAACATCCCACGGAGCACCATTTAAATCCATTATTAAAAAATGGAAAGAATATGGCACCACAACAAACCTGCCAAGGAGGGCATTAATCAGAGAGGCAACAAAGAGAACAAAGATAACCCTGAAGGAGCTGCAAAGCTACACAGCGGAGATTGGAGTATGTCCATAGGACCACTTTAAGCCGTACACTCCACAGAGCTGGGCTTTACAGAAGAGTGGTCAGAATAAAGGCATTGCTTTAAGAAAAAAATAAGCAAACACGTTTGGTGTTCGCCAAAAGCCATGTGGGAGACTCCCCAAACATATGGAAGAAGGTACTCTGGTCAGATGAGGCTAAAATTGAGCTTTTTGGCCATCAAGGAAAACGTTATGTCTGGCGCAAACCCAACACCTCTCATCACCCCGAGAACACCATCCCCACAGTGAAGCATGGTGGTGGCAGCATCACGCTGTGGGGATGTTTTCCATCGGCAGGGACTGGGAAACTGGTCAGAATTGAAGGAATGATGGATGGCGCTAAATACAGGGAAATTATTGAGGGAAACCTGTTTCAGTCTTCCAGAGATTTGAGACTGGGACGGAGGTTCACCTTCCAGCAGGACAATGACCCTAAGCATACTGCTAAAGCAACACTTGAGTGGTTTAAGGGGAAACATTTAAATGTCTTGGAATGGCCTAGTCAAAGCCCAGACCTTAATCCAATTGAGAATCTATGGCATGACTTAAAGACTTAAAGATTGCTGTACACCAGCGGAACCCATCCAACTTGAAGGAGCTGGAGCAGTTTTGCCTTGAAGAATGGCCCAAAATCCCAGTGGATAGATGTGTCAAACATATAGAGACATACCACAAGAGACTTGCAGCTGTAATTGCTGCAAAAGGTGGCTCTACAAAGTATTGACTTTGGGGGGGTGAATAGTTATGCAGCTCAAGTTCTCTGTGTTTTTGTCTTATTTCTTGTTTGTTTCACCCCAAAAAATATTTGGCATCTTCAAAGTGGTAGGCATGTTGTGTAAATCAAATGACACAAACCCCCCCCAAAAATCCATTTTAATTCCAGGTTGTAAGGCAACAAAATAGGAAAAATGCCAAGGGGGGTGAATACTTTTGCAAGCCACTGTATCTCTCCAATTTGGTCCTGCGTACATACCTACACGTACGCTACGGTCACAAGACGCAGGCCTCCTTATTGTCCCTAGAATTTCTAAGCAAACAGCAGGAGGCAGGGCTTTCTCCTGTAGAGCTCAATTTTTATGGAATGGTCTGCTTATCCATGTGAGAAACGCAGACTCTGTCTCGACCTTTAAGTCATTACTGAAGACTCATCTCTTCAGTAGGTCCTATGATTGAGTGTAGTCTGGCCCAGGGGTGCAAAGGTGAACGGAAAGGCACTGAAGCGACAAACCACCCTTGCTGTCTCTTGCTGTCTCTGCCTGGCCGGCTCCCCTCTCTCCACTGGGATTCTCTGCCTCTGACCCTATTACGGGGGCTGAGTCACTGGCTTACTAGTGCTCTTCCATGCCGTCCCTAGGAGGGGTGCGCCACTTCGTTCTTGGCTTTTTTACGTTACACTCGACTTGAGTGGGTTGAGTCACTGACATTAGTCACTTGAGCCCCCTATCCGGTTTTGCGCCCCCTCGGACTTCTGCGGTGGAGGAGATCTTCGCGGGCTGTACTCAGCCTTTTCTCAGGGTAGTAAGTTGGTGGTCTGTTGATATCCCTCTAGTGGTGTGGCAGCTGTACTTTGGCAAAGTGAGTGGGGTTATATCCTGCCTGGTTGGCCCTGTCCGGGGGTATCGTCGGACGGGGCCCCAGTGTCTCCCGACCCCCCCCCCCGTCTCAGCCTCCAGTATCTATGCTGCAATAGTCTATGTGCCATGGGGCTAGGGTCAGTCTGTTATATCTGGTGTTATTCTCCTGTCTTATCTGGTGTCCTGTGGGAATTTAAGTATGCTCCCTCTGGTTCTCGCTCTGTCCCTCCCCTCCCGGAGGACCTGAGCCCTAGGACCATGCCTCAGGACTACCTGGCCTGATGACTCCTGGCTGTCCCCAGTCCACCTGGTCGTGCTGCTGCTCCAGTTTCAACTGTTCTGCCTGCGGCTATGGAACCCTGACCTGTTCACTGGACGTGCTGCCTTGTCCCAGACCTGCTGTTTTCAACTCTCTCTCTCTCTCTACCGCACCTGCTGTCTCGACCTCTGAATGCTCGGCTATGAAAAGCCAACTGACATTTACTTCTGAGGTACTGACCTGTTGCACCCTCTACAACCACTGATTATTGTTTGACCCTGCTGGTCATCTATGAACATCTTGAAGAACAATCTGGTCTTAAATGGCCATGTACTGTTATAATCTCCACCCGGCACAGCCAGAAGAGGACTGGCCACCCCTCAGAGCCTGGTTCCTCTCTAGGTTTCTTCCTAGGTTCCTGCCTTTCTAGGGAGTTTTTCCTAGCCACCGTGCTTCTACATCTGCATTGCTTGCTGTTTGGGGGTTTTAGGCTGGGTTTCTGTATAGCACTTTGTGACATCTGCTGATGTAAAAAGGGCTTTATAAATACATTTGATTGATCGATTGATTGAGTGTAGGCTTGACATTCGCTGGACCAGGGTTCGGGTCCCTGGTTGGGGCTACCCCCCCCCAACTTCACAATAATCTAATATAGTTCAATATTTCTTTGACCTGGTTGACCACGGTCAGAGACACCTGTTGGCTCCCCCTGCTGGTCAAATCAACCGAGGGGGAAGCTTCACTCATGGCAACACAGAAGCTGCATGGTGCACTACTTTAGACCAGGGATCACACTCTTAGAAAAAAAGGTGCTGTCTAGAACCTAAAAGGGTTAATCGGCTGTCCCCATAGGAAAACCCTTTGAAGAACCATTTTTCTTTCCATGTAGAACCCTTTTGGTTCCAGGTAGAACTCTTCTGGGTTCCATGTAGAACCCTTTTCACAGAGGGTTCTAAATGGAACCAAAAAGGGTTCTACCTGGAACCAAAAAGTACCTGGAACCAAAAAGGGTTCTACCTGGAACCAAAAAGAGCTACCTGGAATCAAAACAGGTTCTCCTATGGGGACAGCCGAAGAACCTTTTTGGAACCCTTTTTTCTAAGAGTGCATCAGTCACCCAGCCAGCCAGTTAGTCAGTTAGTCACCCAGTCGGTTAGTCAGTCAGTCAGCCAGTCGGTTAGTCAGCCAGTCAGCCAGTCAGTTAGTCACCCAGTCGGTTAGCCAGTTAGTCAGCCAGTCAGCCAGTCAGTCAATCAGCGACCCACTCATTCAGCCATCATGCCAATAGTCTGTGCTGAAAGGCGTGTCTGTCTGGCAGTTCCTCACTCCTCTTGAGCAGAATAACAAGAGCAACAAAACGCTGACACAGGGTTCTGACAAAGGGGTCTGAGACAGGGTTCTGACACAGGGTTCTGACACAGGGTTCTGAGACATGGTTCTGAGGCATGGTTCTGAGGCAAGGTTCTGAGGCAAGGTTCTGAGACAGAGTTCTGAGACATGGTTCTGAGACAGAGTTCCGAGACAAGGTTCTGAGACAGGGTTCTGAGACAGAGTTCTGAGACATGGTTCTGACACAGGGTTCTAAGATATGGATCTGAGACAGGGTTCTGAGACAGGATTCTGAGACATGGATCTGAGACAGGGTTATGAGACAGGGTTCTGAAACATGGTTCTGACACAGGGTTCTGAGACAGGGTTCTGAGACATGGTTCTGAGACAGGGTTCTGAGACATGGTTCTGACACAGGGTTCTGAGACATGATTCTGAGACAAGGTTCTGAGACATGGTTCTGAGACATGGTTCTGACAAAGGGGTCTGAGACAGGGGTCTGAGACAGGGTTCTGAGACATGGATACTATATAGTACTGAACTGAACCCTACTGTACTATACTATATAGTACTGAACTGAACCCTACTATACTATATAGTACTGAACTGAACCCTACTATACTATACTATATAGTACTGAACTGAACCCTACTGTACTATACTATATAGTACTGAACTGAACCCTACTCTACTATACTATATAGTACTAAACTGAAGCCTACTCTACTATACTATATAGTATTGAACTGAACCCTACTTTACTATACAGTACTGAACTGAACTGAACCCTACTATACTATATAGTACTGAACTGAACCCTACTATACTATATAGTACTGAACTGAACCCTGCTATACTATACCATATAGCACTGAACTGAACCCTACTATACTATACTATATAGTACTGAACTGAACCCTACTATACTATACTATATAATACTGAACTGAACCCTACCATACTATACTATATAGTACTGAACGGAACCCTACTGTACTATACTATATAGTACTGAACTGAACCCTACTGTACTATACTATATAGTATTGAACTGAACCCTACTGTACTATACTATATAGTACTGAACTGAACCCTACTTTACTATACAGCATAGTACTGAACTGAACACTACTATACTATATAGTACTGAACTGAACCCTACTATACTATACTATATAGTACTGAACTGAACCCTACTATACTATACTATATAGTACTGAACTGAACCCTACTATACTATACTATATAGTACTGAACTGAACCCTACTGTACTATACTATATAGTACTGAACTGAACCCTACTCTACTATACTATATAGTACTGAACTGAACCCTGCTGTACTATACTATATAGTACTGAACTGAACCCTACTGTACTATACTATATAGTACTGAACTGAACCCTAATATACTATACTATATAATACTGAACTGAACCCTCCTATACTATACTATATAGTACTGAACTGAACCCTACTGTACTATACTATATAGTACTGAACTGAACCCTACTGTACTATACTATATAGTACTGAACTGAACCCTACTGTACTATACTATATAGTACTGAACTGAACCCTACTATACGATACTATAAAATACTGAACTGAACCCTCCTATACTATACTATATAGTACTGAACTGAACCCTACTATACTATACTATATAGTACTGAACTGAACCCTACTGTACTATACTATATAGTACTGAACTGAACCCTACTATACTATACTATATAGTACTGAACTGAACCCTACTGTACTCTACTATATAGTACTGAACTGAACCCTACTATACTATACTATATAGTACTGAACTGAACCCTACTGTACTATACTATATAGTACTGAACTGAACCCTACTATACTAAACTATATAGTACTGAACTGAACCCTACTATACTATACTATATAATACTGAACTGAACCCTACTCTACTATACTATATAGTACTGAACTGAACCCTACTTTACTATACAGCTTAGTACTGAACTGAACCCTACTGTACTATACTATATAGTACTGAACTGAACCCTACTGTACTATACTATATAGTACTGAACTGAACCCTACTATACTATACTATATAATACTGAACTGAACCCTCCTATACTATACTATATAGTACTGAATTGAACCCTACTATACTATACTATATAGTACTGAACTGAACCCTACTGTACTATACTATATAGTACTGAACTGAACCCTACTATACTATACTATATAGTACTGAACTGAACCCTACTATACTATACTATATAGTACTGAACTGAACCCTACTGTACTATACTATATAGTACTGAACTGAACCCTACTCTACTATACTATATAGTACTGAACTGAACCCTACTGTACTATACTATATAGTACTGAACTGAACCCTACTGTACTATACTATATAGTACTGAACTGAACCCTAATATACTATACTATATAATACTGAACTGAACCCTCCTATACTATACTATATAGTACTGAACTGAACCCTACTGTACTATACTATATAGTACTGAACTGAACCCTACTGTACTATACTATATAGTACTGAACTGAACCCTACTCTACTATACTATATAGTACTGAACTGAACCCTACTATACGATACTATATAATACTGAACTGAACCCTCCTATACTATACTATATAGTACTGAACTGAACCCTACTATACTATACTATATAGTACTGAACTGAACCCTACTGTACTATACTATATAGTACTGAACTGAACCCTACTATACTATACTATATAGTACTGAACTGAACCCTACTGTACTCTACTATATAGTACTGAACTGAACCCTACTATACTATACTATATAGTACTGAACTGAACCCTACTGTACTATACTATATAGTACTGAACTGAACCCTACTATACTAAACTATATAGTACTGAACTGAACCCTACTATACTATACTATATAATACTGAACTGAACCCTACTCTACTATACTATATAGTACTGAACTGAACCCTACTTTACTATACAGCTTAGTACTGAACTGAACCCTACTGTACTATACTATATAGTACTGAACTGAACCCTACTGTACTATACTATATAGTACTGAACTGAACCCTACTATACTATACTATATAATACTGAACTGAACCCTCCTATACTATACTATATAGTACTGAATTGAACCCTACTATACTATACTATATAGTACTGAACTGAACCCTACTGTACTATACTATATAGTACTGAACTGAACCCTACTGTACTATACTATATAGTACTGAACTGAACCCTACTGTACTATACTATATAGTACTGAACTGAACCCTACTCTACTATACTATATAGTACTGAACTGAACCCTACTATACTATACTATATAATACTGAACTGAACCCTCCTATACTATACTATATAGTACTGAACTGAACCCTACTATACTATACTATATAGTACTGAACTGAACCCTACTGTACTATACTATATAGTACTGAACTGAACCCTACTATACTATACTATATAGTACTGAACTGAACCCTACTGTACTCTACTATATAGTACTGAACTGAACCCTACTATACTATACTATATAGTACTGAACTGAACCCTACTGTACTATACTATATAGTACTGAACTGAACCCTACTATACTAAACTATATAGTACTGAACTGAACCCTACTATACTATACTATATAATACTGAACTGAACCCTACTCTACTATACTATATAGTACTGAACTGTACCCTACTTTACTATACAGCTTAGTACTGAACTGAACCCTACTGTACTATACTATATAGTACTGAACTGAACCCTACTGTACTATACTATATAGTACTGAACTGAACCCTACTATACTATACTATATAATACTGAACTGAACCCTCCTATACTATACTATATAGTACTGAACTGAACCCTACTATACTATACTATATAGTACTGAACTGAACCCTACTGTACTATACTATATAGTACTGAACTGAACCCTACTATACTATACTATATAGTACTGAACTGAACCCCACTGTACTATACTATATAGTACTGAACTGAACCCTACTATACTATACTATATAATACTGAACTGAACCCTCCTATACTATACTATATAGTACTGAACTGAACCCTACTGTACTATACTATATAGTACTGAACTGAACCCTACTATACTATACTATATAGTACTGAACTGAACCCAACTATACTATACCATATAATACTGAACTGAACCCTACTATACTATACTATATAGTACTGAACTGAACCCCACTGTACTATACTATATAGTACTGAACTGAACCCTACTATACTCTACTATATAGTACTGAACTGAACCCCACTGTACTATACTATATAGTACTGAACTGAACCCTACTATACAATACTATATAGTACTGAACTGAACCCTACTGTACTATACTATATAGTACTGAACTGAACCCTACTATACTATATTATATAGTACTGAACTGAACCCTACTATACTATACTATATAGTACTGAACTGAACCCTACTATACTATACTATATAGTACTGAACTGAACCCCACTATACTATACTATACTATATAGTACTGAACTGAACCCTACTGCACTATACTATATAGTACTGAACTGAACCCTACAGTACTATACTATATAGTACTGAACTGAACCCTACTATACTATATAGTACTGAACTGAACCCTACTCTACTATACTATATAGTACTGCACTGAACCCTACTATACTATACTATATAGTACTGAACTGAACCCTACTATACTATACTATATAGTACTGAACTGAACCCTACTGTACTATACTATATAATACTGAACTGAACCCTCCTATACTATACTATATAGTACTGAACTGAACCATACTATACTATACTATATAGTACTGAACTGAACCCTACTGTACTATACTATATAGTACTGAACTGAACCCTACTATACTATACTATATAATACTGAACTGAACCCTCCTATACTATACTATATAGTACTGAACTGAACCCCACTGTACTATACTATATAGTACTGAACTGAACCCTACTATACTCTACTATATAGTACTGAACTGAACCATACTATACTATACTATATAGTACTGAACTGAACCCTACTGTACTATACTATATAATACTGAACTGAACCCTACTATACTATACTATATAATACTGAACTGAACCCTCCTATACTATACTATATAGTACTGAACTGAACCCTACTATACTATACTATATAGTACTGAACTCCACTGTACTATACTATATAGTACTGAACTGAACCCTACTATACTCTACTATATAGTTCTGAACTGAACACCACTGTACTATACTATATAGTACTGAACTGAACCCTACTATACAATACTATATAGTACTGAACTGAACCCTACTGTACTATACTATATATTACTGAACTGAACCCTACAGTACTATACTATATAGTACTGAACTGAACCCTACTATACTATATAGTACTGAACTGAACCCTACTCTACTATACTATATAGTACTGCACTGAACTGCACCCTACTGTACTATACCATATAGCACTGAACTGAACTATACTATACTATATAATACTGAACTGAACCCTCCTCTACTATACTATATAGTACTGAACTGAACCCTACTGTACTATACTATATATTACTGAACTGAACCCTACTCTACTATACTATATAGTACTAAACTAAACCCTACTGTACTATACTATATAGTACTGAACTGAACCCTACTCTACTATACAGCATATTACTGAACCCTACTCTACTATACTATATAGTACTGAACTGAACCCTACTGTACTATACCATATAGCACTGAACGGAATCCTACTATACTATACTGAACTGAACCCTCCTCTACTATACTATATAGTACTGAACTGAACCCTACTATACTATACTATATAATACTGAACTGAACCATACTCTACTATACTATATAGTACTGAACTGAACCCTACTTTACTATACAGCATAGTACTGAACTGAACCCAACTATACTATACTATACAGTACAGTACTGAACTGAACCCTACTATACTATACTATATAGTACTGAACTGAACCCTACTATACTATACTATATAATACTGAACTGAACCCTCCTATACTATACTATATAGTACTGAACTGAACCCTGCTGTACTATACTATATAGTACTGAACTGAACCCTACTGTACTATACTATATAGTACTGAACTGAACCCTACTCTACTATACTATATAATACTGAACTGAACCCTACTCTACTATACTATATAGTACTGAACTGAACCCTACTTTACTATACTATATAATACTGAACTGAACCCTCCTATACTATACTATATAGTACTGAACTGAACCCTACTATACTATACTATATAGTACTGAACTGAACCCTACTGTACTATACTATATAGTACTGAACTGAACCCTACTTTACTATACAGCATAGTACTGAACTGAACCCAACTATACTATACTATATAGTACTGAACTGAACCCTACTATACTATACTATATAGTACTGAACTGAACCCTACTGTACTATACAGCATAGTACTGAACTGAACCATACTGTACTATACTATATAGTACTGAACTGAACCCTACTGTACTATACTATATAATACTGAACTGAACCCTCCTATACTATACTATATAGTACTGAACTGAACCCTACTCTACTATACTATATAGTACTGAACTGAACCCTACTATACTCTACTATATAGTACTGAACGGAACCCCACTGTACTATACTATATAGTACTGAACTGAACCTTACTGTACTATACTATATAATACTGAACTGAACCCTCCTATACTATACTATATAGTACTGAACTGAACCCTACTATACTATACTATATAGTACTGGACTGAACCCCACTGTACTATACTATATAGTACTGAACTGAACCCTACTATACTCTACTATATAGTACTGAACGGAACCCCACTGTACTATACTATATAGTACTGAACTGAACCTTACTATACAATACTATATAGTACTGAACTGAACCCTACTGTACTATACTATATAGTACTGAACTGAACCCTACTATACTATATTATATAGTACTGAACTGAACCCTACTATACTATACTATATAGTACTGCACTGAACTGCACCCTACTGTACTATACCATATAGCACTGAACTGAACCCTACTATACTATACTATATAATACTGAACTGAACCCTCCTCTACTATACTATATAGTACTGAACTGAACCCTACTGTACTATACTATATAGTACTGAACTGAACCCTACTCTACTATACTATATAGTACTAAACTGAACCCTACTGTACTATACTATATAGTACTGAACTGAACCCTACTCTACTATACAGCATATTACTGAACCCTACTCTACTATACTATATAGTACTGAACTGAACCTTACTGTACTATACCATATAGCACTGAACTGAATCCTACTATACTATACTGAACTGAACCCTCCTCTACTATACTATATAGTACTGAACTGAACCCTACTATACTATACTATATAATACTGAACTGAACCCTACTCTACTATACTATATAGTACTGAACTGAACCCTACTTTACTATACAGCATAGTACTGAACTGAACACAACTATACTATGCTATACAGTACAGTACTGAACTGAACCCTACTATACTATACTATATAGTACTGAACTGAACCCTACTATACTATACTATATAATACTGAACTGAACCCTCCTATACTATACTATATAGTACTGAACTGAACCCTGCTGTACTATACTATATAGTACTGAACTGAACCCTACTGTACTATACTATATAGTACTGAACTGAACCCTACTCTACTATACTATATAGTACTGAACTGAACCCTACTATACTATACTATATAATACTGAACTGAACCCTACTCTACTATACTATATAGTACTGAACTGAACCCTACTTTACTATACTATATAATACTGAACTGAACCCTCCTATACTATACTATATAGTACTGAACTGAACCCTACTGTACTATACTATATAGTACTGAACTGAACCCTACTATACTATATTATATAGTACTGAACTGAACCCTACTATACTATACTATATAGTACTGAACTGAACCCTACTATACTATACTATATAATACTGAACTGAACCCTACTATACTCTACTATATAGTACTGAACTGAACCCCACTGTACTATACTATATAGTACTGAACTGAACCCTACTATACAATACTATATAGTACTGAACTGAACCCTACTGTACTATACTATATAGTACTGAACTGAACCCTACTATACTATATAGTACTGAACTGAACCCTACTCTACTATACTATATAGTACTGCACTGAACTGCACCCTACTGTACTATACCATATAGCACTGAACTGAACCCTACTATACTATACTATATAATACTGAACTGAACCCTCCTCTACTATACTATATAGTACTGAACTGAACCCTACTGTACTATACTATATAGTACTGAACTGAACCCTACTCTACTATACTATATAGTACTAAACTGAACCCTACTGTACTATACTATATAGTACTGAACTGAACCCTACTCTACTATACAGCATATTACTGAACCCTACTCTACTATACTATATAGTACTGAACTGAACCCTACTGTACTATACCATATAGCACTGAACTGAATCCTACTATACTATACTGAACTGAACCCTCCTCTACTATACTATATAGTACTGAACTGAACCCTGCTGTACTATACTATATAGTACTGAACTGAACCCTACTGTACTATACTATATAGTACTGAACTGAACCCTACTCTACTATACTATATAGTACTGAACTGAACCCTACTGTACTATACTATATAGTACTGAACTGAACCCTACTTTACTATACAGCATAGTACTGAACTGAACCCAACTATACTATACTATACAGTACTGAACTGAACCCTACTATACTATACTATATAGTACTGAACTGAACCCTACTATACTATACTATATAGTACTGAACTGAACCCTGCTGTACTATACTATATAGTACTGAACTGAACCCTACTCTACTATACTATATAGTACTGAACTGAACCCTACTTTACTATACAGCATAGTACTGAACTGAACCCAACTATACTATACTATATAGTACTGAACTGAACCCTACTATACAATACTATATAGTACTGAACTGAACCCTACTGTACTATACTATATAGTACTGAACTGAACCCTACTATACTATACTATATAGTACTGAACTGAACCCCACTGTACTATACTATATAGTACTGAACTGAACCCTACTATACAATACTATATAGTACTGAACTGAACCCTACTGTACTATACTATATAGTACTGAACTGAACCCTACTATACTATACTATATAGTACTGAACTGAACCCCACTGTACTATACTATATAGTACTGAACTGAACCCTACTATACAATACTATATAGTACTGAACTGAACCCTACTGTACTATACTATATAGTACTGAACTGAACCCTACTATACTATACTATATAGTACTGAACTGAACCCTACTATACTATACTATACTATATAGTACTGAACTGAACCCTACTGTACTATACTATATAGTACTGAACTGAACCCTACTGTACTATACTATTTAGTACTGAACTGAACCCTACTGTACTATACTATATAGTACTGAACTGAACCCTACAGTACTATACTATATAGTACTGAACTGAACCCTACTATAATATATAGTACTGAACTGAACCCTACTCTACTATACTATATAGTACTGCACTGAACTGAACCCTACTGTACGATACCATATATCACTGAACTGAACCCTACTATACTATACTATATAATACTGAACTGAACCCTCCTCTACTATACCATATAGCACTGAACTGAACCCTACTATACTATACTATACAGTACTGAACTGAACCCTACTATACTATACTATATAGTACTGAACTGAACCCTACTATACTATACTATATAATACTGAACTGAACCCTCCTATACTATACTATATAGTACTGAACTGAACCCTACTATACTATACTATACTATATAGTACTGAACTGAACCCTACTCTACTATACTATATAGTACTGAATTGAACCCTACTTTACTATACAGCATAGTACTGAACTGAACCCAACTATACTATACTATACAGTACTGAACTGAACCCTACTATACTATACTATATAGTACTGAACTGAACCCTACTATACTATACTATATAATACTGAACTGAACCCTCCTATACTATACTATATAGTACTGAACTGAACCCTGCTGTACTATACTATATAGTACTGAACTGAACCCTACTCTACTATACTATATAGTACTGAACTGAACCCTACTCTACTATACTATATAGTACTGAACTGAACCCTAGTATACTATACTATATAATACTGAACTGAACCCTACTCTACTATACTATATAGTACTGAACTGAACCCTACTTTACTATACAGCATAGTACTGAACTGAACCCTACTGTACTATACTATATAGTACTGAACTGAACCCTACTGTACTATACTATATAGTACTGAACTGAACCCTACTATACTATACTACATAGTACTGAACTGAACCCTACTATACTATACTATATAGTACTGAACTGAACCCTACTATACTATACTATATAGTACTGAACTGAACCCCACTGTACTATACTATATAGTACTGAACTGAACCCTACTATACAATACTATATACTACTGAACTGAACCCTACTGTACTATACTATATAGTACTGAACTAAACCCTACCATACTATACTATATAGTACTGAACTGAACCCTACTCTACTATACTATATAGTACTGAACTGAACCCTACTTTACTATACAGCATAGTACTGAACTGAACCCTACTGTACTATACTATATAGTACTGAACTGAACCCTACTGTACTATACTATATAGTACTGAACTGAACCCTACTATACTATACTATATAATACTGAACTGAACCCTCCTATACTATACTATATAGTACTGAACTGAACCCTACTATACTATACTATATAGTACTGAACTGAACCCTACTGTACTATACTATATAGTACTGAACTGAACCCTACTATACTATACTATATAGTACTGAACTGAACCCCACTGTACTATACTATATAGTACTGAACTGAACCCTACTATACAATACTATATACTACTGAACTGAACCCTACTGTACTATACTATATAGTACTGAACTGAACCCTACTATACAATACTATATAGTACTGAACTGAACCCTACTATACTATACTATATAGTGCTGAACTGAACCCTACTGTACTATACTATATAATACTGAACTGAACCCTCCTATACTATACTATATAGTACTGAACTGAACCCTACTATACTATACTATATAGTACTGAACTGAACCCTACTGTACTATACTATATAGTACTGAACTGAACCCTACTGTACTATACTATATAGTACTGAACTGAACCCTACTGTACTATACTATATAGTACTGAACTGAACCCTACTGTACTATACTATATAGTACTGAACTGAACCCTACTCTACTATACTATATAGTACTAAACTGAACCCTACTGTACTATACTATATAGTACTGAACTGAACCCTGCTGTACTATACTATATAGTACTGAACTGAACCCTACTCTACTATACTATATAGTACTGAACTGAACCCTACTTTACTATACTATATAGTACTGAACTGAACCCTACTATACTATACTATATAGTACTGAACTGAACCCTACTGTACTATATTATATAGTACTGAACTGAACCCTACTTTACTATACAGCATAGTACTGAACTGAACCCAACTATACTATACTATACAGTACTGAACTGAACCCTACTATACTATACTATATAGTACTGAACTGAACCCTACTATACTATACTATATAATACTGAACTGAACCCTCCTATACTATACTATATAGTACTGAACTGAACCCTGCTGTACTATACTATATAGTACTGAACTGAACCCTACTCTACTATACTATATAGTACTGAACTGAACCCTACTCTACTCTACTATATAGTACTGAACTGAACCCTACTATACTATACTATATAATACTGAACTGAACCCTACTGTACTATACTATATAGTACTGAACTGAACCCTACTGTACTATACTATATAGTACTGAACTGAACCCTACTATACTATACTATATAGTACTGAACTGAACACTACTGTACTATACTATATAGTACTGAACTGAACCCTACTATACTATACTATATAGTACTGAACTGAACCCCACTGTACTATACTATATAGTACTGAACTGAACCCTACTTTACTATACTATATAATACTGAACTGAACCCTCCTATACTATACTATATAGTACTGAACTGAACCCTACTATACTATACTATATAGTACTGAGCTGAACCCTACTGTACTATACTATATAGTACTGAACTGAACCCTACTTTACTATACAGCATAGTACTGAACTGAACCTAACTATACTATACTATACAGTACTGAACTGAACCCTACTATACTATACTATATAGTACTGAACTGAACCCTACTGTACTATACTATATAGTACTGAACTGAACCCTACTATACTATACTATATAATACTGAACTGAACCCTCCTATACTATACTATATAGTACTGAACTGAACCCTACTATACTATACTATATAGTACTGAACTGAACCCTACTGTACTATACTATATAGTACTGAACTGAACCCTACTATACTATACTATATAGTACTGAACTGAACCCCACTGTACTATACTATATAGTACTGAACTGAACCCTACTATACAATACTATATAGTACTGAACTGAACCCTACTGTACTATACTATATAGTACTGAACTGAACCCTACTATACTATACTATATAGTACTGAACTGAACCCTACTATACTATACTATACTATATAGTACTGAACTGAACCCTACTGTACTATACTATATAGTACTGAACTGAACCCTACTGTACTATACTATATAGTACTGAACTGAACCCTACTGTACTATACTATATAGTACTGAACTGAACCCTACAGTACTATACTATATAGTACTGAACTGAACCCTACTATACTATATAGTACTGAACTGAACCCTACTCTACTATACTATATAGTACTGCACTGAACTGAACCCTACTGTACTATACCATATAGCACTGAACTGAACCCTACTATACTATACTATATAGTACTGAACTGAACCCTACTATACTATACTATATCATACTGAACTGAACCCTACTGTACTATACTATATAGTACTGAACTGAACCCTACTTTACTATACAGCATAGTACTGAACTGAACCCTACTGTACTATACTATATAGTACTGAACTGAACCCTACTGTACTATACTATATAGTACTGAACTGAACCCTACTATACTATACTATATAATACTGAACTGAACCCTCCTATACTATACTATATAGTACTGAACTGAACCCTACTATACTATACTATATAGTACTGAACTGAACCCTACTGTACTATACTATATAGTACTGAACTGAACCCTACTATACTATACTATATAGTACTGAACTGAACCCCACTGTACTATACTATATAGTACTGAACTGAACCCTACTATACAATACTATATAGTACTGAACTGAACCCTACTGTACTATACTATATAGTACTGAACTGAACCCTACTATACTATACTATATAGCACTGAACTGAACCCTACTATACTATACTATACAGTACTGAACTGAACCCTACTATACTATACTATATAGTACTGAACTGAACCCTACTATACTATACTATATAATACTGAACTGAACCCTCCTATACTATACTATATAGTACTGAACTGAACCCTACTATACTATACTATACTATATAGTACTGAACTGAACCCTACTCTACTATACTATATAGTACTGAACTGAACCCTACTATACTATACTATATAGTACTGAACTGAACCCTACTCTACTATACTATATAGTACTGAACTGAACCCTAGTATACTATACTATATAATACTGAACTGAACCCTACTCTACTATACTATATAGTACTGAACTGAACCCTACTTTACTATACAGCATAGTACTGAACTGAACCCTACTGTACTATACTATATAGTACTGAACTGAACCCTACTGTACTATACTATATAGTACTGAACTGAACCCTACTGTACTATACTATATAGTACTGAACTGAACCCTACTGTACTATACTATATAGTACTGAACTGAACCCTACTATACTATACTATATAGTACTGAACTGAACCCCACTTTACTATACTATATAGTACTGAACTGAACCCTACTATACAATACTATATACTACTGAACTGAACCCTACTGTACTATACTATATAGTACTGAACTGAACCCTACCATACTATACTATATAGTACTGAACTGAACCCCACTGTACTATACTATATAGTACTGAACTGAACCCTACTATACAATACTATATACTACTGAACTGAACCCTACTGTACTATACTATATAGTACTGAACTGAACCCTACTATACAATACTATATAGTACTGAACGGAACCCTACTATACTATACTATATAGTGCTGAACTGAACCCTACTATACTATACTATATAGTTCTGAACTGAACCCTACTGTACTATACTATATAATACTGAACTGAACCCTACTATACTATACTATATAGTACTGAACTGAACCTTACTATACTATACTATATAGTACTGAACTGAACCCTACTGTACTATACTATATAGTACTGAACTGAACCCTACTGTACTATACCATATAGTACTGAACTGAACCCTACTATACTATACTATATAGTACTGAACTGAACCCCACTGTACTATACCATATAGTACTGAACTGAACCCTACTATATAATACTATATACTACTGAACTGAACCCTACTATACTATACTATATAGTACTGAACTGAACCCTACTATACTATACTATATAGTACTGAACTGAACCCTACAATACTATACTATATAGTACTGAGCTGAACCCTACTGTACTATACTATATAGTACTGAACTGAACCCTACTGTACTATACTATATAGTACTGAACTGAACCCTACTGTACTATACTATATAGTACTGAACTGAACCCTACTGTACTATACTATATAGTACTGAACTGAACCCTACTATACAATACTATATACTACTGAACTGAACCCTACTGTACTATACTATATAGTACTGAACTGAACCCTACTATACAATACTATATACTAATGAACTGAACCCTACTGTACTATACTATATAGTACTGAACTGAACCCTACTATACTATACTATATAGTACTGAACTGAACCCTACTATACTATACTATATAGTACTGAACTGAACCCTACTTTACTATACTATATAATACTGAACTGAACCCTCCTATACTATACTATATAGTACTGAACTGAACCCTACTATACTATACTATATAGTACTGAACTGAACCCTACTGTACTATACTATATAGTACTGAACTGAACCCTACTATACAATACTATATAGTACTGAACTGAACCCAACTATACTATACTATACAGTACTGAACTGAACCCTACTATACTATACTATATAGTACTGAACTGAACCCTACTATACAATACTATATACTAATGAACTGAACCCTACTGTACTATACTATATAGTACTGAACTGAACCCTACTATACTATACTATATAGTACTGAACTGAACCCTACTATACTATACTATATAGTACTGAACTGAACCCTACTTTACTATACTATATAATACTGAACTGAACCCTCCTATACTATACTATATAGTACTGAACTGAACCCTACTATACTATACTATATAGTACTGAACTGAACCCTACTGTACTATACTATATAGTACTGAACTGAACCCTACTATACAATACTATATAGTACTGAACTGAACCCAACTATACTATACTATACAGTACTGAACTGAACCCTACTGTACTATACTATATAGTACTGAACTGAACCCTACTGTACTATACTATATAGTACTGAACTGAACCCTACTGTACTATACTATATAGTACTGAACTGAACCCTACTGTACTATACTATATAGTACTGAACTGAACCCTACTATACAATACTATATACTACTGAACTGAACCCTACTGTACTATACTATATAGTACTGAACTGAACCCTACTATACAATACTATATACTAATGAACTGAACCCTACTGTACTATACTATATAGTACTGAACTGAACCCTACTATACTATACTATATAGTACTGAACTGAACCCTACTATACTATACTATATAGTACTGAACTGAACCCTACTTTACTATACTATATAATACTGAACTGAACCCTCCTATACTATACTATATAGTACTGAACTGAACCCTACTATACTATACTATATAGTACTGAACTGAACCCTACTGTACTATACTATATAGTACTGAACTGAACCCTACTATACAATACTATATAGTACTGAACTGAACCCAACTATACTATACTATACAGTACTGAACTGAACCCTACTATACTATACTATATAGTACTGAACTGAACCCTACTATACTATACTATATACTACTGAACTGAACCCTACTGTACTATACTATATAGTACTGAACTGAACCCTACCATACTATACTATATAGTACTGAACTGAACCCTACTCTACTATACTATATAGTACTGAACTGAACCCTACTATACTATACTATATAGTACTGAACTGAACCCTACTGTACTATACTATATAGTACTGAACTGAACCCTACTATACTATACTATATAGTACTGAACTGAACCCCACTGTACTATACTATATAGTACTGAACTGAACCCTACTATACTATACTATATAGTGCTGAACTGAACCCTACTATACTATACTATATAATACTGAACTGAACCCTCCTATACTATACTATATAGTACTGAACTGAACCCTGCTGTACTATACTATATAGTACTGAACTGAACCCTACTGTACTATACTATATAGTACTGAACTGAACCCTACTGTACTATACTATATAGTACTGAACTGAACCCTACTATACTATACTATATAATACTGAACTGAACCCTACTGTACTATACTATATAGTACTGAACTGAACCCTACTGTACTATATAGTACTGAACTGAACCCTACTATACTATACTATATAGTACTGAACTGAACCCTACTGTACTATACTATATAGTACTGAACTGAACCCTACTGTACTATACTATATAGTACTGAACTGAACCCTACTATACTATACTATATAATACTGAACTGAACCCTCCTATACTATACCATATAGCACTGAACTGAACCCTACTATACTATACTATATAATACTGAACTGAACCCTACTATACTATACTATATAGTACTGAACTGAACCCTACTGTACTATACTATATAGTACTGAACTGAACCCTACTGTACTATACTATATAGTACTGAACTGAACCCTACTATACTATACTATATAATACTGAACTGAACCCTCCTATACTATACCATATAGCACTGAACTGAACCCTACTATACTATACTATATAATACTGAACTGAACCCTCCTCTACTATACTATATAGTACTGAACTGAACCCTACTGTACTATACTATATAGTACTGAACTGAACACTACTCTACTATAGTATATAGTACTAAACTGAACCCTACTCTACTATACAGTACTGAACTGAACCCTACTCGACTATACTATATAGTACTGAACTGAACCCTACTATACTATACTATATAGTACTGAACTGAACCCTACTGTACTATACTATATAGTACTGAACTGAACCCTACTATACAATACTATATAGTACTGAACTGAACCCAACTATACTATACTATACAGTACTGAACTGAACCCTACTATACTATACTATATAGTACTGAACTGAACCCTACTATACTATACTATATAATACTGAACTGAACCCTCCTATACTATACTATATAGTACTGAACTGAACCCTGCTGTACTATACTATATAGTACTGAACTGAACCCTACTGTACTATACTATATAGTACTGAACTGAACCCTACTGTACTATACTATATAGTACTGAACTGAACCCTACTATACTATACTATATAATACTGAACTGAACCCTACTGTACTATACTATATAGTACTGAACTGAACCCTACTGTACTATATAGTACTGAACTGAACCCTACTATACTATACTATATAGTACTGAACTGAACCCTACTGTACTATACTATATAGTACTGAACTGAACCCTACTGTACTATACTATATAGTACTGAACTGAACCCTACTATACTATACTATATAATACTGAACTGAACCCTCCTATACTATACTATATAGTACTGAACTGAACCCTACTATACTATACTATATAATACTGAACTGAACCCTCCTCTACTATACTATATAGTACTGAACTGAACCCTACTGTACTATACTATATAGTACTGAACTGAACCCTACTATACTATACTATATAATACTGAACTGAACCCTACTGTACTATACTATATAGTACTGAACTGAACCCTACTGTACTATATAGTACTGAACTGAACCCTACTATACTATACTATATAGTACTGAACTGAACCCTACTGTACTATACTATATAGTACTGAACTGAACCCTACTGTACTATACTATATAGTACTGAACTGAACCCTACTATACTATACTATATAATACTGAACTGAACCCTCCTATACTATACCATATAGCACTGAACTGAACCCTACTATACTATACTATATAATACTGAACTGAACCCTCCTCTACTATACTATATAGTACTGAACTGAACCCTACTGTACTATACTCACAAGGCAGGCAATACGCTTGACCTCATCTTCACTAGATGCTGCTCCTCTACTAATCTCACTGCAACTCCCCTCCAAGTCTCCGCCACTACTCTCTCCTCTTCCATCCTATCATCTCTTCCCTCTGCTCAATCCTTCTCCCTCCAATCTCCTGATTCTGCCTCCTCAACCCTCCTCTCCTCCCTTTCTGCATCCTTTGACTCTCTGTGTCCCCTATCCTCCCGGCCGGCTCGGTCCTCCCCTCCAGCTCCGTGGCTTGATGACTCATTGCGAGCTCACAGAACAGAGCTCCGGGCAGCGGAGCGGAAATGGAAGAAAACTAAACTCCCTGCCGACCTGGCATCTTTTCACTCCCTCCTCTCTACATTTTCTTCATCTGTTTCTGCTGCTAAGGCCACCTTCTACCACTCTAAATTCCAAGCATCTGCCTCTAACCCTAGGAAGCTCTTTGCCACATTTTCCTCCCTCCTGAATCCTCCCTCCCCCCCCCCCCCCCCCTCTCTCTCTGTGGATGACTTCGTCAACCACTTTGAAAAGAAGGTTGACGACATCCGATCCTTGTTTGTTAAGTCTAATGACACTGCTGGTCCTGCTCACACTGCCCTACCCTATGCTTTGACTTCTTTCTCCCCTCTCTCTCCAGATAAGATCCTGCGACTTGTGACTGCAGGCCGCCCAACAACCTGCCCGCTTGACCCCATCCCCTCCTCCCTTCTCCAGACCATCTCCGGTGACCTTCTCCCCTACCTCACCTCGCTGATCAACTCATCCTTGACCGCTGGCCATGTCCCTTCCGTCTTCAAGAGAGCGAGAGTTACTCCCCTTCTCAAAAAACCAACACTCGACCCCACTGATGTCAACAACTACAGACCAGTATCCCTTCTTTCTTTTCTTTCCAAAACTATTGAGCGTGCCGTCTTTAGCCAACTCTCTTGCTATCTCTCTCAGAATGACCTTCTTGATCCAAACCAATCAGGTTTCAGGACTGGTCATTCAACTGAGACTGCTCTTCTCTGTGTCACAGAGACTCTCCGCACTGCTAAAGCTAACTCTCTCTCCTCTGCTCTTGTCCTTCTAGACCTGTCTGCTGCCTTTGATACTGTGAACCATCAGATCCTCCTCTCCACCCTCTCCGAAATGGGCATCTCCGGCGCGGCTCACTCCTGGATTGCGTCCTACCTGACCGGTCGCTCCTACCAAGTGGCGTGGCGGGAAGCTGTCTCCGCACCACGTGCTCTCACCACTGGTGTCCCCCAGGGATCGGTTTTGGGCCCTCTCCTTTTCTCCCTATACACCAAGTCACTTGGCTCTGTCATATCCTCACATGGCCTTTCCTATCATTGCTACGCTGACGATACACAACTAATCTTCTCCTTTCCCCCTTCTGATAACCAGGTGGCGAATCGCATCTCTGCATGTCTGGCAGACATATCAGTATGGATGACGGATCACCACCTCAAGCTGAACCCTGGCAAGACGGAGCTGCTCTTCCTCCCGGGGAAGGACTGCCCGTTCCATGATCTCGCCATCACGGTAGACAACTCCGCTGTGTCCTCCTCCCAGAGTGCGAAGAGCCTAGGCGTGACCCTGGACAACACCCTGTCGTTCTCCGCCAACATCAAGGCGGTGACCCGCTCCTGCAGGTTCATGCTCTACAACATTCGGAGAGTGCGACCCTGCCTTACACAGGAAGCGGCGCAGGTCCTGGTCCAGGCACTTGTCATCTCCCGTCTGGACTACTGCAACTCGCTGTTGGCTGGGCTCCCTGCCTGTGCCATTAAACCCCTACAACTCATCCAGAATGCCGCAGCCCGTCTGGTGTTCAACCTTCCCAAGTTCTCTCACGTCACCCCCCTCCTCCGCACACTCCACTGGCTTCCAATTGAAGCTCGCATCCGCTACAAGACCATGGTGCTTGCCTTTGGAGCAGTGAGGGGAACGGCACCCCTGTACCTTCAGGCTCTGATCAGTCCCTACACCCAAACGAGGACATTGCGTTCATCCACCTCTGGCCTGCTGGCTCCCCTTCCTCTGCGGAAGCACAGCTCCCGCTCAGCCCAGTCAAAACTGTTCGCTGCTCTGGCACCCCAATGGTGGAACAAGCTCCCTCACGACGCCAGGACAGCGGAGTCACTCACCACCTTCCGGAGACATTTGAAACCTCACCTCTTTAAGGAATACCTGGGATAGGCTAAAGTATTCCTTCTAACCCCCCCCCCCCCCAAATTGTAAAGTGGTTATCCCACTGGCTATAGGGTGAACGCACCAATTTGTGAGTCGCTCTGGCTAAGAGCGTCTGCTAAATGACGTTAATGTGCCCTTGAGCAAGGCACTTAACCCTAATTGCTCCTGTAAGTCGCTCTGGTTAAGAGCGTCTGCTAAATGACTAAAATGTAAATGTAAATGTAAATGTACTGAACTGAACACTACTCTACTATAGTATATAGTACTAAACTGAACCCTACTCTACTATACTATATAGTACTGCACTGAACTGAACCCTACTGTACTATACCATATAGCACTGAACTGAACCCTACTATACTATACTATATAGTACTGAACTGAACCCTACTATACTATACTATATAATACTGAACTGAACCCTCCTATACTATACTATATAGTACTGAACTGAACCCTACTATACTATACTATATAGTACTGAACTGAACCCTACTGTACTATACTATATAGTACTGAACTGAACCCTACTATACTATACTATATAGTACTGAACTGAACCCCACTGTACTATACTATATAGTACTGAACTGAACCCTACTATACAATACTATATACTACTTAACTGAACCCTACTGTACTATACTATATAGTACTGAACTGAACCCTACTATACTATACTATATAGTACTGAACTGAACCCTACTATACTATACTATATAGTACTGAACTGAACCCTACTATACTATACTATATAGTACTGAACTGAACCCTACTGTACTATACTATATAATACTGAACTGAACCCTCCTATACTATACTATATAATACTGAACTGAACCCTCCTATACTATACTATATAGTACTGAACTGAACCCTACTGTACTATACTATATAGTACTGAACTGAACCCTACTCTACTATACTATATAGTACTGAACTTAACCCTACTTTACTATACAGCATAGTACTGAACTGAACCCTACTGTACTATACTATACAGTACTGAACTGAACCCTACTGTACTATATAATACTGAACTGAACCCTAATGTACTATACTATATAGTACTGAACTGAACCCTACTGTACTATACTATATAGTACTGAACTGAACCCTACTGTACTATATAATACTGAACTGAACCCTACTGTACTATACTATAGAGTACTGAACTGAACCCTACTATACTATACTATATAATACTGAACTGAACCCTCCTATACTATACTATATAGTACTGAACTGAACCCTACTGTACTATACTATATAGTACTGAACTGAACCCTACTGTACTATATAGTACTGAACTGAACCCTACTCTACTCTACTATATAGTACTGAACTGAACCCTACTATACTATACTATATAATACTGAACTGAACCCTACTCTACTATACTATATAGTACTGAACTGAACCCTACTTTACTATACAGCATAGTACTGAACTGAACCCTACTGTACTATACTATATAGTACTGAACTGAACCCTACTGTACTATACTATATAGTACTGAACTGAACCCTACTATACTATACTATATAGTACTGAACTGAACACTAATGTACTATACTATATAGTACTGAACTGAACCCTACTATACTATACTATATAGTACTGAACTGAACACTACTGTACTATACTATATAGTACTGAACTGAACACTACTGTACTATACTATATAGTACTGAACTGAACCCTACTATACTATACTATATAGTACTGAACTGAACCCCACTGTACTATACTATATAGTACTGAACTGAACCCTACTTTACTATACTATATAATACTGAACTGAACCCTCCTATACTATACTATATAGTACTGAACTGAACCCTACTATACTATACTATATAGTACTGAGCTGAACCCTACTGTACTATACTATATAGTACTGAACTGAACCCTACTTTACTATACAGCATAGTACTGAACTGAACCTAACTATACTATACTATACAGTACTGAACTGAACCCTACTATACTATACTATATAGTACTGAACTGAACCCTACTATACTATACTATATAATACTGAACTGAACCCTCCTATACTATACTATATAGTACTGAACTGAACCCTGCTGTACTATACTATATAGTACTGAACTGAACCCTACTGTACTATACTATATAGTACTGAACTGAACCCTACTTTACTATACAGCATAGTACTGAACTGAACCCTACTGTACTATACTATATAGTACTGAACTGAACCCTACTGTACTATACTATATAGTACTGAACTGAACCCTACTGTACTATACTATATAGTACTGAACTGAACCCTACTATACTATACTATATAGTACTGAACTGAACCCCACTGTACTATACTATATAGTACTGAACTGAACCCTACTATACAATACTATATACTACTGAACTGAACCCTACTGTACTATACAATATAGTACTGAACTGAACCCTACTATACTATACTATATAGTACTGAACTGAACCCTACTATACTATACTATATAGTACTGAACTGAACCCTGCTGTACTATACTATATAGTACTGAACTGAACCCTACTGTACTATACTATATAGTACTGAACTGAACCTTACTGTACTATACTATATAGTACTGAACTGAACCCTACTATACTATACTATATAATACTGAACTGAACCCTCCTATACTATACCATATAGCACTGAACTGAACCCTACTATACTATACTATATAATACTGAACTGAACACTACTCTACTATAGTATATAGTACTAAACTGAACCCTACTCTACTATACTATATAGTACTGAACTGAACACTACTCTGCTATAGTATATAGTACTAAACTGAACCCTACTCTACTATACAGTACTGAACTGAACAATACTCGACTATACTATATAGTACTGAACTGAACCCTACTATACTATACTATATAATACTGAACTGAACCCTACTCTACTATACTATATAGTACTGATCTGAACCCTACTTTACTATACAGCATAGTACTGAACTGAACCCTAATGTACTATACTATATAGTACTGAACTGAACCCTACTGTACTATACTATATAGTACTGAACTGAACCCTACTATACTATACTATATAATACTGAACTGAACCCTCCTATACTATACTATATAGTACTGAACTGAACCCTACTATACTATACTATATA
This sequence comes from Coregonus lavaretus, assembly GCF_964263955.1. Classification (NCBI taxonomy): domain Eukaryota; kingdom Metazoa; phylum Chordata; class Actinopteri; order Salmoniformes; family Salmonidae; genus Coregonus; species Coregonus lavaretus. Next base: position 59,627 of record NW_028164045.1, read on the forward strand.
GTACTGAACTGAACCCTACTGTACTATACTATATAGTACTGAACTGAACCCTACTATACTATACTATATAGTACTGTACTGAACCCTACTGTACTATACTATATAGTACTGAACTGAACCCTACTATACTATACTATATAGTACTGAACTGAACCCTACTGTACTATACTATATAGTACTGAACTGAACCCTACTGTACTATACTATATAGTACTGAACTGAACCCTACTGTACTATACTATATAGTACTGAACTGAACCCTACAGTACTATACTATATAGTACTGAACTGAACCCTACTATACTATATAGTACTGAACTGAACCCTACTCTACTATACTATATAGTACTGCACTGAACTGAACCCTACTGTACTATACCATATAGCACTGAACTGAACCCTACTATACTATACTATATAGTACTGAACTGAACCCTACTATACTATACTATATAATACTGAACTGAACCCTCCTATACTATACTATATAGTACTGAACTGAACCCTACTATACTATACTATATAGTACTTAACTGAACCCTACTGTACTATACTATATAGTACTGAACTGAACCCTACTATACTATACTATATAGTACTGAACTGAACCCTACTATACTATACTATATAGTACTGAACTGAACCCTACTATACTATACTATATAGTACTGAACTGAACCCTACTGTACTATACTATATAATACTGAACTGAACCCTCCTATACTATACTATATAGTACTGAACTGAACCCTACTGTACTATACTATATAGTACTGAACTGAACCCTACTCTACTCTACTATATAGTACTGAACTTAACCCTACTTTACTATACAGCATAGTACTGAACTGAACCCTACTGTACTATACTATACAGTACTGAACTGAACCCTACTGTACTATATAATACTGAACTGAACCCTAATGTACTATACTATATAGTACTGAACTGAACCCTACTGTACTATACTATATAGTACTGAACTGAACCCTACTGTACTATATAATACTGAACTGAACCCTACTGTACTATACTATAGAGTACTGAACTGAACCCTACTATACTATACTATATAATACTGAACTGAACCCTCCTATACTATACTATACTATATAGTACTGAACTGAACCCTACTGTACTATACTATATAGTACTGAACTGAACCCTACTGTACTATATAGTACTGAACTGAACCCTACTCTACTCTACTATATAGTACTGAACTGAACCCTACTATACTATACTATATAATACTGAACTGAACCCTACTCTACTATACTATATAGTACTGAACTGAACCCTACTTTACTATACAGCATAGTACTGAACTGAACCCTACTGTACTATACTATATAGTACTGAACTGAACCCTACTGTACTATACTATATAGTACTGAACTGAACCCTACTATACTATACTATATAGTACTGAACTGAACACTACTGTACTATACTATATAGTACTGAACTGAACCCTACTATACTATACTATATAGTACTGAACTGAACCCCACTGTACTATACTATATAGTACTGAACTGAACCCTACTTTACTATACTATATAATACTGAACTGAACCCTCCTATACTATACTATATAGTACTGAACTGAACCCTACTGTACTATACTATATAGTACTGAACTGAACCCTACTTTACTATACAGCATAGTACTGAACTGAACCTAACTATACTATACTATACAGTACTGAACTGAACCCTACTATACTATACTATATAGTACTGAACTGAACCCTACTATACTATACTATATAATACTGAACTGAACCCTCCTATACTATACTATATAGTACTGAACTGAACCCTGCTGTACTATACTATATAGTACTGAACTGAACCCTACTGTACTATACTATATAGTACTGAACTGAACCCTACTTTACTATACAGCATAGTACTGAACTGAACCCTACTGTACTATACTATATAGTACTGAACTGAACCCTACTGTACTATACTATATAGTACTGAACTGAACCCTACTATACTATACTATATAATACTGAACTGAACCCTCCTATACTATACTATATAGTACTGAACTGAACCCTACTATACTATACTATATAGTACTGAACTGAACCCTACTGTACTATACTATATAGTACTGAACTGAACCCTACTATACTATACTATATAGTACTGAACTGAACCCCACTGTACTATACTATATAGTACTGAACTGAACCCTACTATACAATACTATATAGTACTGAACTGAACCCTACTGTACTATACTATATAGTACTGAACTGAACCCTACTATACTATATAGTACTGAACTGAACCCTACTATACTATACTATACTATATAGTACTGAACTGAACCCTACTGTACTATACTATATAGTACTGAACTGAACCCTACTGTACTATACTATATAGTACTGAACTGAACCCTACAGTACTATACTATATAGTACTGAACTGAACCCTACTGTACTATACTATATAATACTGAACTGAACCCTCCTATACTATACTATATAGTACTGAACTGAACCCTACTGTACTATACTATATAGTACTGAACTGAACCCTACTCTACTCTACTATATAGTACTGAACTTAACCCTACTTTACTATACAGCATAGTACTGAACTGAACCCTACTGTACTATACTATACAGTACTGAACTGAACCCTACTGTACTATATAATACTGAACTGAACCCTAATGTACTATACTATATAGTACTGAACTGAACCCTACTGTACTATACTATATAGTACTGAACTGAACCCTACTGTACTATATAATACTGAACTGAAACCTACTGTACTATACTATAGAGTACTGAACTGAACCCTACTATACTATACTATATAATACTGAACTGAACCCTCCTATACTATACTATACTATATAGTACTGAACTGAACCCTACTGTACTATACTATATAGTACTGAACTGAACCCTACTGTACTATATAGTACTGAACTGAACCCTACTCTACTCTACTATATAGTACTGAACTGAACCCTACTATACTATACTATATAATACTGAACTGAACCCTCCTATACTATACTATATAGTACTGAACTGAACCCTGCTGTACTATACTATATAGTACTGAACTGAACCCTACTGTACTATACTATATAGTACTGAACTGAACCCTACTTTACTATACAGCATAGTACTGAACTGAACCCTACTGTACTATACTATATAGTACTGAACTGAACCCTACTGTACTATACTATATAGTACTGAACTGAACCCTACTATATTATACTATATAATACTGAACTGAACCCTCCTATACTATACTATATAGTACTGAACTGAACCCTACTATACTATACTATATAGTACTGAACTGAACCCTACTGTACTATACTATATAGTACTGAACTGAACCCTACTATACTATACTATATAGTACTGAACTGAACCCCACTGTACTATACTATATAGTACTGAACTGAACCCTACTATACAATACTATATAGTACTGAACTGAACCCTACTGTACTATACTATATAGTACTGAACTGAACCCTACTATACTATACTATATAGTACTGAACTGAACCCTACTATACTATACTATACTATATAGTACTGAACTGAACCCTACTGTACTATACTATATAGTACTGAACTGAACCCTACTGTACTATACTATATAGTACTGAACTGAACCCTACAGTACTATACTATATAGTACTGAACTGAACCCTACTATACTATATAGTACTGAACTGAACCCTACTCTACTATACTATATAGTACTGCACTGAACTGAACCCTACTGTACTATACCATATAGCACTGAACTGAACCCTACTCTACTCTACTATATAGTACTGAACTGAACCCTACTATACTATACTATATAATACTGAACTGAACCCTACTCTACTATACTATATAGTACTGAACTGAACCCTACTTTACTATACAGCATAGTACTGAACTGAACCCTACTGTACTATACTATATAGTACTGAACTGAACCCTACTGTACTATACTATATAGTACTGAACTGAACCCTACTATACTATACTATATAGTACTGAACTGAACACTACTGTACTATACTATATAGTACTGAACTGAACCCTACTATACTATACTATATAGTACTGAACTGAACCCCACTGTACTATACTATATAGTACTGAACTGAACCCTACTTTACTATACTATATAATACTGAACTGAACCCTCCTATACTATACTATATAGTACTGAACTGAACCCTACTGTACTATACTATATAGTACTGAACTGAACCCTACTTTACTATACAGCATAGTACTGAACTGAACCTAACTATACTATACTATACAGTACTGAACTGAACCCTACTATACTATACTATATAGTACTGAACTGAACCCTACTATACTATACTATATAATACTGAACTGAACCCTCCTATACTATACTATATAGTACTGAACTGAACCCTGCTGTACTATACTATATAGTACTGAACTGAACCCTACTGTACTATACTATATAGTACTGAACTGAACCCTACTTTACTATACAGCATAGTACTGAACTGAACCCTACTGTACTATACTATATAGTACTGAACTGAACCCTACTGTACTATACTATATAGTACTGAACTGAACCCTACTATACTATACTATATAATACTGAACTGAACCCTCCTATACTATACTATATAGTACTGAACTGAACCCTACTATACTATACTATATAGTACTGAACTGAACCCTACTGTACTATACTATATAGTACTGAACTGAACCCTACTATACTATACTATATAGTACTGGACTGAACCCCACTGTACTATACTATATAGTACTGAACTGAACCCTACTATACAATACTATATAGTACTGAACTGAACCCTACTGTACTATACTATATAGTACTGAACTGAACCCTACTATACTATACTATATAGTACTGAACTGAACCCTACTATACTATACTATACTATATAGTACTGAACTGAACCCTACTGTACTATACTATATAGTACTGAACTGAACCCTACTGTACTATACTATATAGTACTGAACTGAACCCTACAGTACTATACTATATAGTACTGAACTGAACCCTACTATACTATATAGTACTGAACTGAACCCTACTCTACTATACTATATAGTACTGCACTGAACTGAACCCTACTGTACTATACCATATAGCACTGAACTGAACCCTACTATACTATACTATATAGTACTGAACTGAACCCTACTATACTATACTATATAATACTGAACTGAACCCTCCTATACTATACTATATAGTACTGAACTGAACCCTACTATACTATACTATATAGTACTGAACTGAACCCTACTGTACTATACTATATAGTACTGAACTGAACCCTACTATACTATACTATATAGTACTGAACTGAACCCCACTGTACTATACTATATAGTACTGAACTGAACCCTACTATACAATACTATATACTACTTAACTGAACCCTACTGTACTATACTATATAGTACTGAACTGAACCCTACTATACTATACTATATAGTACTGAACTGAACCCTACTGTACTATACTATATAGTACTGAACTGAACCCTACTCTACTATACTATATAGTACTGAACTTAACCCTACTTTACTATACAGCATAGTACTGAACTGAACCCTACTGTACTATACTATACAGTACTGAACTGAACCCTACTGTACTATATAATACTGAACTGAACCCTAATGTACTATACTATATAGTACTGAACTTAACCCTACTTTACTATACAGCATAGTACTGAACTGAACCCTACTGTACTATACTATACAGTACTGAACTGAACCCTACTGTACTATATAATACTGAACTGAACCCTAATGTACTATACTATATAGTACTGAACTGAACCCTACTGTACTATACTATATAGTACTGAACTGAACCCTACTCTACTATATAATACTGAACTGAACCCTACTGTACTATACTATAGAGTACTGAACTGAACCCTACTATACTATACTATATAATACTGAACTGAACCCTCCTATACTATACTATATAGTACTGAACTGAACCCTACTGTACTATACTATATAGTACTGAACTGAACCCTACTGTACTATATAGTACTGAACTGAACCCTACTCTACTCTACTATATAGTACTGAACTGAACACTACTATACTATACTATATAATACTGAACTGAACCCTACTCTACTATACTATATAGTACTGAACTGAACCCTACTTTACTATACAGCATAGTACTGAACTGAACCCTACTGTACTATACTATATAGTACTGAACTGAACCCTACTGTACTATACTATATAGTACTGAACTGAACCCTACTATACTATACTATATAGTACTGAACTGAACACTACTGTACTATACTATATAGTACTGAACTGAACCCTACTATACTATACTATATAGTACTGAACTGAACCCCACTGTACTATACTATATAGTACTGAACTGAACCCTACTTTACTATACTATATAATACTGAACTGAACCCTCCTATACTATACTATATAGTACTGAACTGAACCCTACTATACTATACTATATAGTACTGAGCTGAACCCTACTGTACTATACTATATAGTACTGAACTGAACCCTACTTTACTATACAGCATAGTACTGAACTGAACCTAACTATACTATACTATACAGTACTGAACTGAACCCTACTATACTATACTATATAGTACTGAACTGAACCCTACTATACTATACTATATAATACTGAACTGAACCCTCCTATACTATACTATATAGTACTGAACTGAACCCTGCTGTACTATACTATATAGTACTGAACTGAACCCTACTGTACTATACTATATAGTACTGAACTGAACCCTACTTTACTATACAGCATAGTACTGAACTGAACCCTACTGTACTATACTATATAGTACTGAACTGAACCCTACTGTACTATACTATATAGTACTGAACTGAACCCTACTATACTATACTATATAATACTGAACTGAACCCTCCTATACTATACTATATAGTACTGAACTGAACCCTACTATACTATACTATATAGTACTGAACTGAACCCTACTGTACTATACTATATAGTACTGAACTGAACCCTACTCTACTATACTATATAGTACTGCACTGAACTGAACCCTACTGTACGATACCATATAGCACTGAACTGAACCCTACTATACTATACTATATAATACTGAACTGAACCCTCCTCTACTATACCATATAGCACTGAACTGAACCATACTATACTATACTGAACTGAACCCTCCTCTACTATACTATATAGTACTGAACTGAACCCTACTATACTATACTATACAGTACTGAACTGAACCCTACTATACTATACTATATAGTACTGAACTGAACCCTACTATACTATACTATATAGTACTGAGCTGAACCCTACTGTACTATACTATATAGTACTGAACTGAACCCTACTGTACTATACTATATAGTACTGAACTGAACCCTACTCTACTATACTATATAGTACTGAACTGAACCCTACTCTACTATACTATATAGTACTGAACTGAACCCTACTATACTATACTATATAATACTGAACTGAACCCTACTCTACTATACTATATAGTACTGAACTGAACCCTACTTTACTATACAGCATAGTACTGAACTGAACCCTACTATACTATACTATATAGTACTGAACTGAACCCTACTGTACTATACTATATAGTACTGAACTGAACCCTACTATACTATACTATATAGTACTGAACTGAACCCTACTCTACTATACTATATAGTACTGAACTGAACCATACTATACTATACTATATAATACTGAACTGAACCCTCCTATACTATACTATATAGTACTGAACTGAACCCTACTGTACTATACTATATAGTACTGAACTGAACCCTACTTTACTATACATCATAGTACTGAACTGAACCCTACTCTACTATACTATATAGTACTGAACTGAACCCTACTATACTATACTATATAATACTGAACTGAACCCTACTCTACTATACTATATAGTACTGAACTGAACCCTACTTTACTATACAGCATAGTACTGAACTGAACCCTACTATACTATACTATATAGTACTGATCTGAACCCTACTGTACTATACTATATAGTACTGAACTGAACCCTACTATACTATACTATATAGTACTGAACTGAACCCTACTGTACTATACTATATAGTACTGAACTGAACCCTCCTCTACTATACCATATAGCACTGAACTGAACCATACTATACTATACTATACAGTACTGAACTGAACCCTACTATACTATACTATATAGTACTGAACTGAACCCTACTATACTATACTATATAGTACTGAGCTGAACCCTACTGTACTATACTATATAGTACTGAACTGAACCCTACTCTACTATACTATATAGTACTGAACTGAACCCTACTGTACTATACTATATAGTACTGAACTGAACCCTACTATACTATACTATATAGTTCTGAACTGAACCCTACTGTACTATACTATATAGTACTGAACTGAACCGTACTATACTATATTATATAGTACTGAACTGAACCCTACTCTACTATACTATATAGTACTGAACTGAACCATACTATACTATACTATATAATACTGAACTGAACCCTCCTATACTATACTATATAGTACTGAACTGAACCCTACTGTACTATACTATATAGTACTGAACTGAACCCTACTTTACTATACAGCATAGTACTGAACTGAACCCAACTATACTATACTATACAGTACTGAACTGAACCCTACTATACTATACTATATAGTACTGAACTGAACCCTACTATACTATACTATATAATACTGAACTGAACCCTCCTATACTATACTATATAGTACTGAACTGAACCCTGCTGTACTATACTATATAGTACTGAACTGAACCCTACTCTACTATACTATATAGTACTGAACTGAACCCTACTCTACTATACTATATAGTACTGAACTGAACCATACTATACTATACTATATAATACTGAACTGAACCCTACTCTACTATACTATATAGTACTGAACTGAACCCTACTTTACTATACAGCATAGTACTGAACTGAACCCTACTATACTATACTATATAGTACTGAACTGAACCCTACTGTACTATACTATATAGTACTGAACTGAACCCTACTATACTATACTATATAGTACTGAACTGAACCCTACTCTACTATACTATATAGTACTGAACTGAACCATACTATACTATACTATATAATACTGAACTGAACCCTCCTATACTATACTATATAGTACTGAACTGAACCCTACTGTACTATACTATATAGTACTGAACTGAACCCTACTTTACTATACAGCATAGTACTGAACTGAACCCTACTCTACTATACTATATAGTACTGAACTGAACCCTACTATACTATACTATATAATACTGAACTGAACCCTACTCTACTATACTATATAGTACTGAACTGAACCCTACTTTACTATACAGCATAGTACTGAACTGAACCCTACTATACTATACTATATAGTACTGAACTGAACCCTACTGTACTATACTATATAGTACTGAACTGAACCCTACTATACTATACTATATAGTACTGAACTGAACCCTACTGTACTATACTATATAGTACTGAACTGAACCCTACTATACTATACTATATAGTACTGAACTGAACCCCACTGTACTATACTATATAGTACTGAACTGAACCCTACTATACAATACTATATACTACTGAACTGAACCCTACTGTACTATACTATATAGTACTTAACTGAACCCTACTATACAATACTATATAGTACTGAACTGAACCATACTATACTATACTATATAGTACTGAACTGAACCCTACTATACTATACTATATAGTTCTGAACTGAACCCTACTGTACTATACTATATAATACTGAACTGAACCCTCCTATACTATACTATATAGTACTGAACTGAACCCTACTGTACTATACTATATAGTACTGAGCTGAACCCTACTATACTATACTATATAGTACTGAACTGAACCCTACTATACTATACTATATAATACTGAACTGAACCCTCCTATACTATACTATATAGTACTGAACTGAACCCTGCTGTACTATAATATATAGTACTGAACTGAACCCTACTCTACTATACTATATAGTACCGAACTGAACCCTACTTTACTATACAGCATAGTACTGAACTGAACCCTACTGTACTATACTATATAGTACTGAACTGAACCCTACTGTACTATACTATATAGTACTGAGCTTAACCCTACTATACTATACTATATAGTACTGAACTGAACCCTACTGTACTATACTATATAGTACTGAACTGAACCCCACTGTACTATACTATATAGTACTGAACTGAACCCTAATATACAATACTATATACTACTGAACTGAACCCTACTGTACTATACTATATAGTACTGAACTGAACCCCACTGTACTATACTATATAGTACTGAACTGAACCCTAATATACAATACTATATACTACTGAACTGAACCCTACTGTACTATACTATATAGTACTGAACTGAACCCTACTATACTATACTATATAGTACTGAACTGAACCCTACTATACTATACTATATAGTACTGAACTGAACCCTACTTTACTATACTATATAATACTGAACTGAACCCTCCTATACTATACTATATAGTACTGAACTGAACCCTACTATACTATACTATATAGTACTGAGCTGAACCCTACTGTACTATACTATATAGTACTGAACTGAACCCTACTTTACTATACAGCATAGTACTGAACTGAACCCAACTATACTATACTATACAGTACTGAACTGAACCCTACTATACTATACTATATAGTACTGAACTGAACCCTACTATACTATACTGTATAATACTGAACTGAACCCTCCTATACTATACTATATAGTACTGAACTGAACCCTACTTTACTATACAGCATAGTACTGAACTGAACCCTACTGTACTATACTATATAGTACTGAACTGAACCGTACTGTACTATACTATATAGTACTGAACTGAACCCTACTATACTATACTATATAATACTGAACTGAACCCTCCTATACTATACTATATAGTACTGAACTGAACCCTACTATACTATACTATATAGTACTGAACTGAACCCTACTGTACTATACTATATAGTACTGAACTGAACCCTACTATACTATACTATATAGTACTGAACTGAACCCCACTGTACTATACTATATAGTACTGAACTGAACCCTACTATACAATACTATATACTACTGAACTGAACTGAACCCTACTGTACTATACTATATAGTACTGAACTGAACCCTACTATACTATACTATATAGTACTGAACTGAACCCTACTATACTATACTATACTATATAGTACTGAACTGAACCCTACTGTACTATACTATATAGTACTGAACTGAACCCTACTGTACTATACTATATAGTACTGAACTGAACCCTACTCTACTATACAGCATAGTACTGAACTGAACCCTACTATACTATACTATACTATATAGTACTGAACTGAACCATACTATACTATACTATATAGTACTGAACTGAACCCCACTGTACTATACTATATAGTACTGAACTGAACCCTACTCTACTATACAGCATAGTACTGAACTGAACCCTACTGTACTATACTATATAGTACTGAACTGAACCCTACTATACTATACTATATAGTACTGAACTGAACCCCACTGTACTATACTATATAGTACTGAACTGAACCCTACTATACAATACTATATACTACTGAACTGAACTGAACCCTACTGTACTATACTATATAGTACTGAACTGAACCCTACTATACTATACTATATAGTACTGAACTGAACCCTACTATACTATACTATACTATATAGTACTGAACTGAACCCTACTGTACTATACTATATAGTACTGAACTGAACCCTACTCTACTATACAGCATAGTACTGAACTGAACCCTACTCTACTATACCATATAGCACTGAACTGAACCGTACTGTACTATACTATATAGTACTGAACTGAACCCTACTATACTATACTATATAATACTGAACTGAACCCTCCTATACTATACTATATAGTACTGAACTGAACCCTACTATACTATACTATATAGTACTGAACTGAACCCTACTGTACTATACTATATAGTACTGAACTGAACCCTACTATACTATACTATATAGTACTGAACTGAACCCCACTGTACTATACTATATAGTACTGAACTGAACCCTACTATACAATACTATATACTACTGAACTGAACTGAACCCTACTGTACTATACTATATAGTACTGAACTGAACCCTACTATACTATACTATATAGTACTGAACTGAACCCTACTATACTATACTATACTATATAGTACTGAACTGAACCCTACTGTACTATACTATATAGTACTGAACTGAACCCTACTCTACTATACAGCATAGTACTGAACTGAACCCTACTCTACTATACCATATAGCACTGAACTGAACCATACTATACTATACTGAACTGAACCCTACTATACTATACTATATAGTTCTGAACTGAACCCTACTATACTATACTATATAATACTGAACTGAACCCTACTCTACTATACTATATAGTACTGAACTGAACCCTACTGTACTATACTATATAGTACTGAACTGAACCCTACTCTACTATACTATATAGTACTGAACTGAACCCTACTGTACTATACTATATAGTACTGAACTTAACCCTACTTTACTATACAGCATAGTACTGAACTGAACCCTACTGTACTATACTATACAGTACTGAACTGAACCCTACTGTACTATATAATACTGAACTGAACCCTAATGTACTATACTATATAGTACTGAACTGAACCCTACTGTACTATACTATATAGTACTGAACTGAACCCTACTGTACTATATAATACTGAACTGAACCCTACTGTACTATACTATATAGTACTGAACTGAACCCTACTGTACTATACTATAGAGTACTGAACTGAACCCTACTATACTATACTATATAATACTGAACTGAACCCTCCTATACTATACTATATAATACTGAACTGAACCCTACTGTACTATACTATATAGTACTGAACTGAACCCTACTGTACTATATAGTACTGAACTGAACCCTACTATACTACACTATATAATACTGAAGTGAACCCTCCTATACTATACTATATAGTACTGAACTGAACCCTACTATACTATACTATATAATACTGAACTGAACCCTCCTATACTAAACCATATAGCACTGAACTGAACCCTACTATACTATACTATATAATACTGAACTGAACCCTCCTCTACTATACTATATAGTACTGAACTGAACCCTACTGTACTATACTATATAGTACTGAACTGAACCCTACTATACTATACTATATAGTACTGAACTGAACCCCACTGTACTATACTATATAGTACTGAACTGAACCCTACTATACAATACTATATACTACTGAACTGAACTGAACCCTACTGTACTATACTATATAGTACTGAACTGAACCCTACTATACTATACTATATAGTACTGAACTGAACCCTACTATACTATACTATACTATATAGTACTGAACTGAACCCTACTGTACTATACTATATAGTACTGAACTGAACCCTACTCTACTATACAGCATAGTACTGAACTGAACCCTACTCTACTATACCATATAGCACTGAACTGAACCATACTATACTATACTGAACTGAACCCTACTATACTATACTATATAGTACTGAACTGAACCCTACTATACTATACTATATAATACTGAACTGAACCCTACTCTACTATACTATATAGTACTGAACTGAACCCTAATGTACTATACTATATAGTACTGAACTGAACACTACTCTACTATAGTATATAGTACTAAACTGAACCCTACTCTACTATACAGTACTGAACTGAACCCTACTATACTATATAGTACTGAACTGAACCCTACTATACTATACTATATAATACTGAACTGAACCCTCCTATACTATACTATATAGTACTGAACTGAACCCTGCTGTACTATACTATATAGTACTGAACTGAACCCTACTGTACTATACTATATAGTACTGAACTGAACCCTACTCTACTATACTATATAGTACTGAACTGAACCCTACTATACTATACTATATAATACTGAACTGAACCCTACTCTACTATACTATATAGTACTGATCTGAACCCTACTTTACTATACAGCATAGTACTGAACTGAACCCTACTGTGCTATACTATATAGTACTGAACTGAACCCTACTGTACTATACTATATAGCACTGAACTGAACCCTACTATACTATACTATATAGTACTGAACTGAACCCTACTATACTATACTATATAATACTGAACTGAACCCTCCTATACTATACTATATAATACTGAACTGAACCCTACTGTACTATACTATATAGTACTGAACTGAACCCTACTGTACTATATAGTACTTAACTGAACCCTACTATACTACACTATATAATACTGAAGTGAACCCTCCTATACTATACTATATAGTACTGAACTGAACCCTACTATACTATACTATACTATATAATACTGAACTGAACCCTCCTATACTAAACCATATAGCACTGAACTGAACCCTACTATACTATACTATATAATACTGAACTGAACCCTCCTCTACTATACTATATAGTACTGAACTGAACCCTACTGTACTATACTATATAGTACTGAACTGAACACTACTCTACTATAGTATATAGTACTAAACTGAACCCTACTCTACTATACAGTACTGAACTGAACCCTACTATACTATATAGTACTGAACTGAACCCTACTATACTATACTATATAATACTGAACTGAACCCTCCTATACTATACTATATAGTACTGAACTGAACCCTGCTGTACTATACTATATAGTACTGAACTGAACCCTACTGTACTATACTATATAGTACTGAACTGAACCCTACTCTACTATACTATATAGTACTGAACTGAACCCTACTATACTATGCTATACTATATAGTACTGAACTGAACCCTACTGTACTATACTATATAGTACTGAACTGAACCCTACTGTACTATACTATATAGTACTGAACTGAACCCTACTCTACTATACAGCATAGTACTGAACTGAACCCTACTCTACTATACCATATAGCACTGAACTGAACCGTACTGTACTATACTATATAGTACTGAACTGAACCCTACTATACTATACTATATAATACTGAACTGAACCCTCCTATACTATACTATATAGTACTGAACTGAACCCTACTATACTATATAGTACTGAACTGAACCCTACTGTACTATACTATATAGTACTGAACTGAACCCTACTATACTATACTATATAGTACTGAACTGAACCCCACTGTACTATACTATATAGTACTGAACTGAACCCTACTATACAATACTATATACTACTGAACTGAACTGAACCCTACTGTACTATACTATATAGTACTGAACTGAACCCTACTATACTATACTATATAGTACTGAACTGAACCCTACTATACTATACTATACTATATAGTACTGAACTGAACCCTACTGTACTATACTATATAGTACTGAACTGAACCCTACTCTACTATACAGCATAGTACTGAACTGAACCCTACTCTACTATACCATATAGCACTGAACTGAACCATACTATACTATACTGAACTGAACCCTACTATACTATACTATATAGTACTGAACTGAACCCTACTATACTATACTATATAATACTGAACTGAACCCTACTCTACTATACTATATAGTACTGAACTGAACCCTACTGTACTATACTATATAGTACTGAACTGAACCCTACTCTACTATACTATATAGTACTGAACTGAACCCTACTGTACTATACTATATAGTACTGAACTTAACCCTACTTTTCTATACAGCATAGTACTGAACTGAACCCTACTGTACTATACTATACAGTACTGAACTGAACCCTACTGTACTATATAATACTGAACTGAACCCTAATGTACTATACTATATAGTACTGAACTGAACCCTACTGTACTATACTATATAGTACTGAACTGAACCCTACTGTACTATATAATACTGAACTGAACCCTACTGTACTATACTATATAGTACTGAACTGAACCCTACTGTACTATACTATAGAGTACTGAACTGAACCCTACTATACTATACTATATAATACTGAACGGAACCCTCCTATACTATACTATATAATACTGAACTGAACCCTACTGTACTATACTATATAGTACTGAACTGAACCCTACTGTACTATATAGTACTGAACTGAACCCTACTATACTACACTATATAATACTGAAGTGAACCCTCCTATACTATACTATATAGTACTGAACTGAACCCTACTATACTATACTATATAATACTGAACTGAACCCTCCTATACTAAACCATATAGCACTGAACTGAACCCTACTATACTATACTATATAATACTGAACTGAACCCTCCTCTACTATACTATATAGTACTGAACTGAACCCTACTGTACTATACTATATAGTACTGAACTGAACACTACTCTACTATAGTATATAGTACTAAACTGAACCCTACTCTACTATACAGTACTGAACTGAACCCTACTATACTATATAGTACTGAACTGAACCCTACTATACTATACTATATAATACTGAACTGAACCCTCCTATACTATACTATATAGTACTGAACTGAACCCTGCTGTACTATACTATATAGTACTGAACTGAACCCTACTGTACTATACTATATAGTACTGAACTGAACCCTACTCTACTATACTATATAGTACTGAACTGAACCCTACTATACTATACTATATAATACTGAACTGAACCCTACTCTACTATACTATATAGTACTGATCTGAACCCTACTTTACTATACAGCATAGTACTGAACTGAACCCTACTGTGCTATACTATATAGTACTGAACTGAACCCTACTGTACTATACTATATAGCACTGAACTGAACCCTACTATACTATACTATATAGTACTGAACTGAACCCTACTATACTATACTATATAATACTGAACTGAAACCTCCTATACTATACTATATAATACTGAACTGAACCCTACTGTACTATACTATATAGTACTGAACTGAACCCTACTGTACTATATAGTACTGAACTGAACCCTACTATACTACACTATATAATACTGAAGTGAACCCTCCTATACTATACTATATAGTACTGAACTGAACCCTACTATACTATACTATATAATACTGAACTGAACCCTCCTATACTAAACCATATAGCACTGAACTGAACCCTACTATACTATACTATATAATACTGAACTGAACCCTCCTCTACTATACTATATAGTACTGAACTGAACCCTACTGTACTATACTATATAGTACTGAACTGAACACTACTCTACTATAGTATATAGTACTAAACTGAACCCTACTCTACTATACAGTACTGAACTGAACCCTACTATACTATATAGTACTGAACTGAACCCTACTATACTATACTATATAATACTGAACTGAACCCTCCTATACTATACTATATAGTACTGAACTGAACCCTGCTGTACTATACTATATAGTACTGAACTGAACCCTACTGTACTATACTATATAGTACTGAACTGAACCCTACTCTACTATACTATATAGTACTGAACTGAACCCTACTATACTATACTATATAATACTGAACTGAACCCTACTCTACTATACTATATAGTACTGATCTGAACCCTACTTTACTATATACTATATAGTACTGAACTGAACCCTACTCTACTATACTATATAGTACTGAACTTAACCCTACTTTACTATACAGCATAGTACTGAACTGAACCCTACTCTACTATACTATATAGTACTGAACTTAACCCTACTTTACTATACAGCATAGTACTGAACTGAACCCTACTGTACTATACTATACAGTACTGAACTGAACCCTACTGTACTATATAATACTGAACTGAACCCTAATGTACTATACTATATAGTACTGAACTGAACCCTACTGTACTATACTATATAGTACTGAACTGAACCCTACTGTACTATATAATACTGAACTGAACCCTACTGTACTATACTATAGAGTACTGAACTGAACCCTACTATACTATACTATATAATACTGAACTGAACCCTCCTATACTATACTATATAGTACTGAACTGAACCCTACTGTACTATACTATATAGTACTGAACTGAACCCTACTGTACTATATAGTACTGAACTGAACCCTACTATACTATACTATATAGTACTGAACTGAACCCTACTATACTATACTATATAGTACTGAACTGAACCCTACTGTACTATACTATATAGTACTGAACTGAACCCTACTGTACTATACTATATAGTACTGAACTGAACCCTACTATACTACACTATATAATACTGAACTGAACTCTCCTATACTATACTATATCGTACTGAACTGAACCCTACTGTACTATACTATATAGTACTGAACTGAACCCTACTATGCTATACTATATAGTACTGAACTGAACCCTACTGTACTATACTATATAGTACTGAACTGAACCCTACTATACTATACTATATAGTGCTGAACTGAACCCTACTGTACTATACTATACAGTACTGAACTGAACCCTACTGTACTATATAATACTGAACTGAACCCTAATGTACTATACTATATAGTACTGAACTGAACCCTACTGTACTATACTATATAGTACTGAACTGAACCCTACTGTACTATATAATACTGAACTGAACCCTACTGTACTATACTATAGAGTACTGAACTGAACCCTACTATACTATACTATATAATACTGAACTGAACCCTCCTATACTATACTATATAGTACTGAACTGAACCCTACTGTACTATACTATATAGTACTGAACTGAACCCTACTGTACTATATAGTACTGAACTGAACCCTACTATACTATACTATATAGTACTGAACTGAACCCTACTGTACTATACTATATAGTACTGAACTGAACCCTACTGTACTATACTATATAGTACTGAACTGAACCCTACTATACTACACTATATAATACTGAACTGAACTCTCCTATACTATACTATATCGTACTGAACTGAACCCTACTGTACTATACTATATAGTACTGAACTGAACCCTACTATGTTATACTATATAGTACTGAACTGAACCCTACTGTACTATACTATACAGTACTGAACTGAACCCTACTGTACTATATAATACTGAACTGAACCCTAATGTACTATACTATATAGTACTGAACTGAACCCTACTGTACTATACTATATAGTACTGAACTGAACCCTACTGTACTATATAATACTGAACTGAACCCTACTGTACTATACTATAGAGTACTGAACTGAACCCTACTATACTATACTATATAATACTGAACTGAACCCTCCTATACTATACTATATAGTACTGAACTGAACCCTACTGTACTATACTATATAGTACTGAACTGAACCCTACTGTACTATATAGTACTGAACTGAACCCTACTATACTATACTATATAGTACTGAACTGAACCCTACTGTACTATACAGCATATTACTGAACCCTACTCTACTATACTATATAGTACTGAACTGAACCCTACTGTACTATACCATATAGCGCTGAACTGAATCCTACTATACTATACTGAACTGAACCCTCCTCTACTATACTATATAGTACTGAACTGAACCCTACTATACTATACTATATAATACTGAACTGAACCCTACTCTACTATACTATATAGTACTGAACTGAACCCTACTTTACTATACAGCATAGTACTGAACTGAACCCAACTATACTATACTATACAGTACTGAACTGAACCCTACTATACTATACTATATAGTACTGAACTGAACCCTACTATACTATACTATATAATACTGAACTGAACCCTCCTATACTATACTATATAGTACTGAACTGAACCCTGCTGTACTATACTATATAGTACTGAACTGAAACCTACTCTACTATACTATATAGTACTGAACTGAACCCTACTCTACTATACTATATAGTACTGAACTGAACCCTACTATACTATACTATATAATACTGAACTGAACCCTACTCTACTATACTATATAGTACTGAACTGAACCCTACTTTACTATACAGCATAGTACTGAACTGAACCCTACTATACTATACTATATAGTACTGAACTGAACCCTACTGTACTATACTATATAGTACTGAACTGAACCCTACTATACTATACTATATAGTACTGAACTGAACCCTACTCTACTATACTATATAGTACTGAACTGAACCATACTATACTATACTATATAATACTGAACTGAACCCTCCTATACTATACTATATAGTACTGAACTGAACCCTACTGTACTATACTATATAGTACTGAACTGAACCCTACTTTACTATACATCATAGTACTGAACTGAACCCTACTCTACTATACTATATAGTACTGAACTGAACCCTACTATACTATACTATATAATACTGAACTGAACCCTACTCTACTATACTATATAGTACTGAACTGAACCCTACTTTACTATACAGCATAGTACTGAACTGAACCCTACTATACTATACTATATAGTACTGATCTGAACCCTACTGTACTATACTATATAGTACTGAACTGAACCCTACTATACTATACTATATAGTACTGAACTGAACCCTACTGTACTATACTATATAGTACTGAACTGAACCCTCCTCTACTATACCATATAGCACTGAACTGAACCATACTATACTATACTGAACTGAACCCTCCTCTACTATACTATATAGTACTGAACTGAACCCTACTATACTATACTATACAGTACTGAACTGAACCCTACTATACTATACTATATAGTACTGAACTGAACCCTACTATACTATACTATATAGTACTGAGCTGAACCCTACTGTACTATACTATATAGTACTGAACTGAACCCTACTCTACTATACTATATAGTACTGAACTGAACCCTACTGTACTATACTATATAGTACTGAACTGAACCCTACTATACTATACTATATAGTTCTGAACTGAACCCTACTGTACTATACTATATAGTACTGAACTGAACCGTACTATACTATATTATATAGTACTGAACTGAACCCTACTCTACTATACTATATAGTACTGAACTGAACCATACTATACTATACTATATAATACTGAACTGAACCCTCCTATACTATACTATATAGTACTGAACTGAACCCTACTGTACTATACTATATAGTACTGAACTGAACCCTACTTTACTATACAGCATAGTACTGAACTGAACCCAACTATACTATACTATACAGTACTGAACTGAACCCTACTATACTATACTATATAGTACTGAACTGAACCCTACTATACTATACTATATAATACTGAACTGAACCCTCCTATACTATACTATATAGTACTGAACTGAACCCTGCTGTACTATACTATATAGTACTGAACTGAACCCTACTCTACTATACTATATAGTACTGAACTGAACCCTACTCTACTATACTATATAGTACTGAACTGAACCATACTATACTATACTATATAATACTGAACTGAACCCTACTCTACTATACTATATAGTACTGAACTGAACCCTACTTTACTATACAGCATAGTACTGAACTGAACCCTACTATACTATACTATATAGTACTGAACTGAACCCTACTGTACTATACTATATAGTACTGAACTGAACCCTACTATACTATACTATATAGTACTGAACTGAACCCTACTCTACTATACTATATAGTACTGAACTGAACCATACTATACTATACTATATAATACTGAACTGAACCCTCCTATACTATACTATATAGTACTGAACTGAACCCTACTGTACTATACTATATAGTACTGAACTGAACCCTACTTTACTATACAGCATAGTACTGAACTGAACCCTACTCTACTATACTATATAGTACTGAACTGAACCCTACTATACTATACTATATAATACTGAACTGAACCCTACTCTACTATACTATATAGTACTGAACTGAACCCTACTTTACTATACAGCATAGTACTGAACTGAACCCTACTATACTATACTATATAGTACTGAACTGAACCCTACTGTACTATACTATATAGTACTGAACTGAACCCTACTATACTATACTATATAGTACTGAACTGAACCCTACTGTACTATACTATATAGTACTGAACTGAACCCTACTGTGCTATACTATATAGTACTGAACTGAACCCTACTGTACTATACTATATAGCACTGAACTGAACCCTACTATACTATACTATATAGTACTGAACTGAACCCTACTATACTATACTATATAATACTGAACTGAACCCTCCTATACTATACTATATAGTACTGAACTGAACCCTACTATACTATACTATATAGTACTGAACTGAACCCTACTGTACTATACTATATAGTACTGAACTGAACCCTACTATACTATACTATATAGTACTGAACTGAACCCCACTGTACTATACTATATAGTACTGAACTGAACCCTACTATACAATACTATATACTACTTAACTGAACCCTACTGTACTATACTATATAGTACTGAACTGAACCCTACTATACTATACTATATAGTACTGAACTGAACCCTACTATACTATACTATATAGTACTGAACTGAACCCTACTATACTATACTATATAGTACTGAACTGAACCCTACTGTACTATACTATATAATACTGAACTGAACCCTCCTATACTATACTATATAATACTGAACTGAACCCTCCTATACTATACTATATAGTACTGAACTGAACCCTACTCTACTATACTATATAGTACCGAACTGAACCCTACTTTACTATACAGCATAGTACTGAACTGAACCCTACTGTACTATACTATATAGTACTGAACTGAACCCTACTGTACTATACTATATAGTACTGAGCTTAACCCTACTATACTATACTATATAGTACTGAACTGAACCCTACTGTACTATACTATATAGTACTGAACTGAACCCCACTGTACTATACTATATAGTACTGAACTGAACCCTAATATACAATACTATATACTACTGAACTGAACCCTACTGTACTATACTATATAGTACTGAACTGAACCCCACTGTACTATACTATATAGTACTGAACTGAACCCTAATATACAATACTATATACTACTGAACTGAACCCTACTGTACTATACTATATAGTACTGAACTGAACCCTACTATACTATACTATATAGTACTGAACTGAACCCTACTATACTATACTATATAGTACTGAACTGAACCCTACTTTACTATACTATATAATACTGAACTGAACCCTCCTATACTATACTATATAGTACTGAACTGAACCCTACTATACTATACTATATAGTACTGAGCTGAACCCTACTGTACTATACTATATAGTACTGAACTGAACCCTACTTTACTATACAGCATAGTACTGAACTGAACCCAACTATACTATACTATACAGTACTGAACTGAACCCTACTATACTATACTATATAGTACTGAACTGAACCCTACTATACTATACTGTATAATACTGAACTGAACCCTCCTATACTATACTATATAGTACTGAACTGAACCCTACTTTACTATACAGCATAGTACTGAACTGAACCCTACTGTACTATACTATATAGTACTGAACTGAACCGTACTGTACTATACTATATAGTACTGAACTGAACCCTACTATACTATACTATATAATACTGAACTGAACCCTCCTATACTATACTATATAGTACTGAACTGAACCCTACTATACTATACTATATAGTACTGAACTGAACCCTACTGTACTATACTATATAGTACTGAACTGAACCCTACTATACTATACTATATAGTACTGAACTGAACCCCACTGTACTATACTATATAGTACTGAACTGAACCCTACTATACAATACTATATACTACTGAACTGAACTGAACCCTACTGTACTATACTATATAGTACTGAACTGAACCCTACTATACTATACTATATAGTACTGAACTGAACCCTACTATACTATACTATACTATATAGTACTGAACTGAACCCTACTGTACTATACTATATAGTACTGAACTGAACCCTACTGTACTATACTATATAGTACTGAACTGAACCCTACTCTACTATACAGCATAGTACTGAACTGAACCCTACTATACTATACTATACTATATAGTACTGAACTGAACCATACTATACTATACTATATAGTACTGAACTGAACCCCACTGTACTATACTATATAGTACTGAACTGAACCCTACTCTACTATACAGCATAGTACTGAACTGAACCCTACTGTACTATACTATATAGTACTGAACTGAACCCTACTATACTATACTATATAGTACTGAACTGAACCCCACTGTACTATACTATATAGTACTGAACTGAACCCTACTATACAATACTATATACTACTGAACTGAACTGAACCCTACTGTACTATACTATATAGTACTGAACTGAACCCTACTATACTATACTATATAGTACTGAACTGAACCCTACTATACTATACTATACTATATAGTACTGAACTGAACCCTACTGTACTATACTATATAGTACTGAACTGAACCCTACTGTACTATACTATATAGTACTGAACTGAACCCTACTCTACTATACAGCATAGTACTGAACTGAACCCTACTCTACTATACCATATAGCACTGAACTGAACCGTACTGTACTATACTATATAGTACTGAACTGAACCCTACTATACTATACTATATAATACTGAACTGAACCCTCCTATACTATACTATATAGTACTGAACTGAACCCTACTATACTATACTATATAGTACTGAACTGAACCCTACTGTACTATACTATATAGTACTGAACTGAACCCTACTATACTATACTATATAGTACTGAACTGAACCCCACTGTACTATACTATATAGTACTGAACTGAACCCTACTATACAATACTATATACTACTGAACTGAACTGAACCCTACTGTACTATACTATATAGTACTGAACTGAACCCTACTATACTATACTATATAGTACTGAACTGAACCCTACTATACTATACTATACTATATAGTACTGAACTGAACCCTACTGTACTATACTATATAGTACTGAACTGAACCCTACTCTACTATACAGCATAGTACTGAACTGAACCCTACTCTACTATACCATATAGCACTGAACTGAACCATACTATACTATACTGAACTGAACCCTACTATACTATACTATATAGTTCTGAACTGAACCCTACTATACTATACTATATAATACTGAACTGAACCCTACTCTACTATACTATATAGTACTGAACTGAACCCTACTGTACTATACTATATAGTACTGAACTGAACCCTACTCTACTATACTATATAGTACTGAACTGAACCCTACTGTACTATACTATATAGTACTGAACTTAACCCTACTTTACTATACAGCATAGTACTGAACTGAACCCTACTGTACTATACTATACAGTACTGAACTGAACCCTACTGTACTATATAATACTGAACTGAACCCTAATGTACTATACTATATAGTACTGAACTGAACCCTACTGTACTATACTATATAGTACTGAACTGAACCCTACTGTACTATATAATACTGAACTGAACCCTACTGTACTATACTATATAGTACTGAACTGAACCCTACTGTACTATACTATAGAGTACTGAACTGAACCCTACTATACTATACTATATAATACTGAACTGAACCCTCCTATACTATACTATATAATACTGAACTGAACCCTACTGTACTATACTATATAGTACTGAACTGAACCCTACTGTACTATATAGTACTGAACTGAACCCTACTATACTACACTATATAATACTGAAGTGAACCCTCCTATACTATACTATATAGTACTGAACTGAACCCTACTATACTATACTATATAATACTGAACTGAACCCTCCTATACTAAACCATATAGCACTGAACTGAACCCTACTATACTATACTATATAATACTGAACTGAACCCTCCTCTACTATACTATATAGTACTGAACTGAACCCTACTGTACTATACTATATAGTACTGAACTGAACCCTACTGTACTATACTATATAGTACTGAACTGAACCCTACTATACTATACTATATAGTACTGAACTGAACCCTACTATACTATACTATATAGTACTGAACTGAACCCTACTATACTATACTATATAATACTGAACTGAACCCTACTCTACTATACTATATAGTACTGATCTGAACCCTACTTTACTATACAGCATAGTACTGAACTGAACCCTACTGTGCTATACTATATAGTACTGAACTGAACCCTACTGTACTATACTATATAGCACTGAACTGAACCCTACTATACTATACTATATAGTACTGAACTGAACCCTACTATACTATACTATATAATACTGAACTGAACCCTCCTATACTATACTATATAATACTGAACTGAACCCTACTGTACTATACTATATAGTACTGAACTGAACCCTACTGTACTATATAGTACTTTACTGAACCCTACTATACTACACTATATAATACTGAAGTGAACCCTCCTATACTATACTATATAGTACTGAACTGAACCCTACTATACTATACTATACTATATAATACTGAACTGAACCCTCCTATACTAAACCATATAGCACTGAACTGAACCCTACTATACTATACTATATAATACTGAACTGAACCCTCCTCTACTATACTATATAGTACTGAACTGAACCCTACTGTACTATACTATATAGTACTGAACTGAACACTACTCTACTATAGTATATAGTACTAAACTGAACCCTACTCTACTATACAGTACTGAACTGAACCCTACTATACTATATAGTACTGAACTGAACCCTACTATACTATACTATATAATACTGAACTGAACCCTCCTATACTATACTATATAGTACTGAACTGAACCCTGCTGTACTATACTATATAGTACTGAACTGAACCCTACTGTACTATACTATATAATACTGAACTGAACCCTACTCTACTATACTATATAGTACTGAACTGAACCCTACTATACTATGCTATACTATATAGTACTGAACTGAACCCTACTGTACTATACTATATAGTACTGAACTGAACCCTACTGTACTATACTATATAGTACTGAACTGAACCCTACTCTACTATACAGCATAGTACTGAACTGAACCCTACTCTACTATACCATATAGCACTGAACTGAACCGTACTGTACTATACTATATAGTACTGAACTGAACCCTACTATACTATACTATATAATACTGAACTGAACCCTCCTATACTATACTATATAGTACTGAACTGAACCCTACTATACTATATAGTACTGAACTGAACCCTACTGTACTATACTATATAGTACTGAACTGAACCCTACTATACTATACTATATAGTACTGAACTGAACCCCACTGTACTATACTATATAGTACTGAACTGAACCCTACTATACAATACTATATACTACTGAACTGAACTGAACCCTACTGTACTATACTATATAGTACTGAACTGAACCCTACTATACTATACTATATAGTACTGAACTGAACCCTACTATACTATACTATACTATATAGTACTGAACTGAACCCTACTGTACTATACTATATAGTACTGAACTGAACCCTACTCTACTATACAGCATAGTACTGAACTGAACCCTACTCTACTATACCATATAGCACTGAACTGAACCATACTATACTATACTGAACTGAACCCTACTATACTATACTATATAGTACTGAACTGAACCCTACTATACTATACTATATAATACTGAACTGAACCCTACTCTACTATACTATATAGTACTGAACTGAACCCTACTGTACTATACTATATAGTACTGAACTGAACCCTACTCTACTATACTATATAGTACTGAACTGAACCCTACTGTACTATACTATATAGTACTGAACTTAACCCTACTTTTCTATACAGCATAGTACTGAACTGAACCCTACTGTACTATACTATACAGTACTGAACTGAACCCTACTGTACTATATAATACTGAACTGAACCCTAATGTACTATACTATATAGTACTGAACTGAACCCTACTGTACTATACTATATAGTACTGAACTGAACCCTACTGTACTATATAATACTGAACTGAACCCTACTGTACTATACTATATAGTACTGAACTGAACCCTACTGTACTATACTATAGAGTACTGAACTGAACCCTACTATACTATACTATATAATACTGAACGGAACCCTCCTATACTATACTATATAATACTGAACTGAACCCTACTGTACTATACTATATAGTACTGAACTGAACCCTACTGTACTATATAGTACTGAACTGAACCCTACTATACTACACTATATAATACTGAAGTGAACCCTCCTATACTATACTATATAGTACTGAACTGAACCCTACTATACTATACTATATAATACTGAACTGAACCCTCCTATACTAAACCATATAGCACTGAACTGAACCCTACTATACTATACTATATAATACTGAACTGAACCCTCCTCTACTATACTATATAGTACTGAACTGAACCCTACTGTACTATACTATATAGTACTGAACTGAACACTACTCTACTATAGTATATAGTACTAAACTGAACCCTACTCTACTATACAGTACTGAACTGAACCCTACTATACTATATAGTACTGAACTGAACCCTACTATACTATACTATATAATACTGAACTGAACCCTCCTATACTATACTATATAGTACTGAACTGAACCCTGCTGTACTATACTATATAGTACTGAACTGAACCCTACTGTACTATACTATATAGTACTGAACTGAACCCTACTCTACTATACTATATAGTACTGAACTGAACCCTACTATACTATACTATATAATACTGAACTGAACCCTACTCTACTATACTATATAGTACTGATCTGAACCCTACTTTACTATACAGCATAGTACTGAACTGAACCCTACTGTGCTATACTATATAGTACTGAACTGAACCCTACTGTACTATACTATATAGCACTGAACTGAACCCTACTATACTATACTATATAGTACTGAACTGAACCCTACTATACTATACTATATAATACTGAACTGAAACCTCCTATACTATACTATATAATACTGAACTGAACCCTACTGTACTATACTATATAGTACTGAACTGAACCCTACTGTACTATATAGTACTGAACTGAACCCTACTATACTACACTATATAATACTGAAGTGAACCCTCCTATACTATACTATATAGTACTGAACTGAACCCTACTATACTATACTATATAATACTGAACTGAACCCTCCTATACTAAACCATATAGCACTGAACTGAACCCTACTATACTATACTATATAATACTGAACTGAACCCTCCTCTACTATACTATATAGTACTGAACTGAACCCTACTGTACTATACTATATAGTACTGAACTGAACACTACTCTACTATAGTATATAGTACTAAACTGAACCCTACTCTACTATACAGTACTGAACTGAACCCTACTATACTATATAGTACTGAACTGAACCCTACTATACTATACTATATAATACTGAACTGAACCCTCCTATACTATACTATATAGTACTGAACTGAACCCTGCTGTACTATACTATATAGTACTGAACTGAACCCTACTGTACTATACTATATAGTACTGAACTGAACCCTACTCTACTATACTATATAGTACTGAACTGAACCCTACTATACTATACTATATAATACTGAACTGAACCCTACTCTACTATACTATATAGTACTGATCTGAACCCTACTTTACTATATACTATATAGTACTGAACTGAACCCTACTCTACTATACTATATAGTACTGAACTTAACCCTACTTTACTATACAGCATAGTACTGAACTGAACCCTACTCTACTATACTATATAGTACTGAACTTAACCCTACTTTACTATACAGCATAGTACTGAACTGAACCCTACTGTACTATACTATACAGTACTGAACTGAACCCTACTGTACTATATAATACTGAACTGAACCCTAATGTACTATACTATATAGTACTGAACTGAACCCTACTGTACTATACTATATAGTACTGAACTGAACCCTACTGTACTATATAATACTGAACTGAACCCTACTGTACTATACTATAGAGTACTGAACTGAACCCTACTATACTATACTATATAATACTGAACTGAACCCTCCTATACTATACTATATAGTACTGAACTGAACCCTACTGTACTATACTATATAGTACTGAACTGAACCCTACTGTACTATATAGTACTGAACTGAACCCTACTATACTATACTATATAGTACTGAACTGAACCCTACTATACTATACTATATAGTACTGAACTGAACCCTACTGTACTATACTATATAGTACTGAACTGAACCCTACTGTACTATACTATATAGTACTGAACTGAACCCTACTATACTACACTATATAATACTGAACTGAACTCTCCTATACTATACTATATCGTACTGAACTGAACCCTACTGTACTATACTATATAGTACTGAACTGAACCCTACTATGCTATACTATATAGTACTGAACTGAACCCTACTGTACTATACTATATAGTACTGAACTGAACCCTACTATACTATACTATATAGTGCTGAACTGAACCCTACTGTACTATACTATACAGTACTGAACTGAACCCTACTGTACTATATAATACTGAACTGAACCCTAATGTACTATACTATATAGTACTGAACTGAACCCTACTGTACTATACTATATAGTACTGAACTGAACCCTACTGTACTATATAATACTGAACTGAACCCTACTGTACTATACTATAGAGTACTGAACTGAACCCTACTATACTATACTATATAATACTGAACTGAACCCTCCTATACTATACTATATAGTACTGAACTGAACCCTACTGTACTATACTATATAGTACTGAACTGAACCCTACTGTACTATATAGTACTGAACTGAACCCTACTATACTATACTATATAGTACTGAACTGAACCCTACTGTACTATACTATATAGTACTGAACTGAACCCTACTGTACTATACTATATAGTACTGAACTGAACCCTACTATACTACACTATATAATACTGAACTGAACTCTCCTATACTATACTATATCGTACTGAACTGAACCCTACTGTACTATACTATATAGTACTGAACTGAACCCTACTATGCTATACTATATAGTACTGAACTGAACCCTACTGTACTATACTATACAGTACTGAACTGAACCCTACTGTACTATATAATACTGAACTGAACCCTAATGTACTATACTATATAGTACTGAACTGAACCCTACTGTACTATACTATATAGTACTGAACTGAACCCTACTGTACTATATAATACTGAACTGAACCCTACTGTACTATACTATAGAGTACTGAACTGAACCCTACTATACTATACTATATAATACTGAACTGAACCCTCCTATACTATACTATATAGTACTGAACTGAACCCTACTGTACTATACTATATAGTACTGAACTGAACCCTACTGTACTATATAGTACTGAACTGAACCCTACTATACTATACTATATAGTACTGAACTGAACCCTACTGTACTATACAGCATATTACTGAACCCTACTCTACTATACTATATAGTACTGAACTGAACCCTACTGTACTATACCATATAGCGCTGAACTGAATCCTACTATACTATACTGAACTGAACCCTCCTCTACTATACTATATAGTACTGAACTGAACCCTACTATACTATACTATATAATACTGAACTGAACCCTACTCTACTATACTATATAGTACTGAACTGAACCCTACTTTACTATACAGCATAGTACTGAACTGAACCCAACTATACTATACTATACAGTACTGAACTGAACCCTACTATACTATACTATATAGTACTGAACTGAACCCTACTATACTATACTATATAATACTGAACTGAACCCTCCTATACTATACTATATAGTACTGAACTGAACCCTGCTGTACTATACTATATAGTACTGAACTGAACCCTACTCTACTATACTATATAGTACTGAACTGAACCCTACTCTACTATACTATATAGTACTGAACTGAACCCTACTATACTATACTATATAATACTGAACTGAACCCTACTCTACTATACTATATAGTACTGAACTGAACCCTACTTTACTATACAGCATAGTACTGAACTGAACCCTACTATACTATACTATATAGTACTGAACTGAACCCTACTGTACTATACTATATAGTACTGAACTGAACCCTACTATACTATACTATATAGTACTGAACTGAACCCTACTCTACTATACTATATAGTACTGAACTGAACCATACTATACTATACTATATAATACTGAACTGAACCCTCCTATACTATACTATATAGTACTGAACTGAACCCTACTGTACTATACTATATAGTACTGAACTGAACCCTACTTTACTATACATCATAGTACTGAACTGAACCCTACTCTACTATACTATATAGTACTGAACTGAACCCTACTATACTATACTATATAATACTGAACTGAACCCTACTCTACTATACTATATAGTACTGAACTGAACCCTACTTTACTATACAGCATAGTACTGAACTGAACCCTACTATACTATACTATATAGTACTGATCTGAACCCTACTGTACTATACTATATAGTACTGAACTGAACCCTACTATACTATACTATATAGTACTGAACTGAACCCTACTGTACTATACTATATAGTACTGAACTGAACCCTCCTCTACTATACCATATAGCACTGAACTGAACCATACTATACTATACTGAACTGAACCCTCCTCTACTATACTATATAGTACTGAACTGAACCCTACTATACTATACTATACAGTACTGAACTGAACCCTACTATACTATACTATATAGTACTGAACTGAACCCTACTATACTATACTATATAGTACTGAGCTGAACCCTACTGTACTATACTATATAGTACTGAACTGAACCCTACTCTACTATACTATATAGTACTGAACTGAACCCTACTGTACTATACTATATAGTACTGAACTGAACCCTACTATACTATACTATATAGTTCTGAACTGAACCCTACTGTACTATACTATATAGTACTGAACTGAACCGTACTATACTATATTATATAGTACTGAACTGAACCCTACTCTACTATACTATATAGTACTGAACTGAACCATACTATACTATACTATATAATACTGAACTGAACCCTCCTATACTATACTATATAGTACTGAACTGAACCCTACTGTACTATACTATATAGTACTGAACTGAACCCTACTTTACTATACAGCATAGTACTGAACTGAACCCAACTATACTATACTATACAGTACTGAACTGAACCCTACTATACTATACTATATAGTACTGAACTGAACCCTACTATACTATACTATATAATACTGAACTGAACCCTCCTATACTATACTATATAGTACTGAACTGAACCCTGCTGTACTATACTATATAGTACTGAACTGAACCCTACTCTACTATACTATATAGTACTGAACTGAACCCTACTCTACTATACTATATAGTACTGAACTGAACCATACTATACTATACTATATAATACTGAACTGAACCCTACTCTACTATACTATATAGTACTGAACTGAACCCTACTTTACTATACAGCATAGTACTGAACTGAACCCTACTATACTATACTATATAGTACTGAACTGAACCCTACTGTACTATACTATATAGTACTGAACTGAACCCTACTATACTATACTATATAGTACTGAACTGAACCCTACTCTACTATACTATATAGTACTGAACTGAACCATACTATACTATACTATATAATACTGAACTGAACCCTCCTATACTATACTATATAGTACTGAACTGAACCCTACTGTACTATACTATATAGTACTGAACTGAACCCTACTTTACTATACAGCATAGTACTGAACTGAACCCTACTCTACTATACTATATAGTACTGAACTGAACCCTACTATACTATACTATATAATACTGAACTGAACCCTACTCTACTATACTATATAGTACTGAACTGAACCCTACTTTACTATACAGCATAGTACTGAACTGAACCCTACTATACTATACTATATAGTACTGAACTGAACCCTACTGTACTATACTATATAGTACTGAACTGAACCCTACTATACTATACTATATAGTACTGAACTGAACCCTACTGTACTATACTATATAGTACTGAACTGAACCCTACTGTGCTATACTATATAGTACTGAACTGAACCCTACTGTACTATACTATATAGCACTGAACTGAACCCTACTATACTATACTATATAGTACTGAACTGAACCCTACTATACTATACTATATAATACTGAACTGAACCCTCCTATACTATACTATATAGTACTGAACTGAACCCTACTATACTATACTATATAGTACTGAACTGAACCCTACTGTACTATACTATATAGTACTGAACTGAACCCTACTATACTATACTATATAGTACTGAACTGAACCCCACTGTACTATACTATATAGTACTGAACTGAACCCTACTATACAATACTATATACTACTTAACTGAACCCTACTGTACTATACTATATAGTACTGAACTGAACCCTACTATACTATACTATATAGTACTGAACTGAACCCTACTATACTATACTATATAGTACTGAACTGAACCCTACTATACTATACTATATAGTACTGAACTGAACCCTACTGTACTATACTATATAATACTGAACTGAACCCTCCTATACTATACTATATAATACTGAACTGAACCCTCCTATACTATACTATATAGTACTGAACTGAACCCTACTCTACTATACTATATAGTACCGAACTGAACCCTACTTTACTATACAGCATAGTACTGAACTGAACCCTACTGTACTATACTATATAGTACTGAACTGAACCCTACTGTACTATACTATATAGTACTGAGCTTAACCCTACTATACTATACTATATAGTACTGAACTGAACCCTACTGTACTATACTATATAGTACTGAACTGAACCCCACTGTACTATACTATATAGTACTGAACTGAACCCTAATATACAATACTATATACTACTGAACTGAACCCTACTGTACTATACTATATAGTACTGAACTGAACCCCACTGTACTATACTATATAGTACTGAACTGAACCCTAATATACAATACTATATACTACTGAACTGAACCCTACTGTACTATACTATATAGTACTGAACTGAACCCTACTATACTATACTATATAGTACTGAACTGAACCCTACTATACTATACTATATAGTACTGAACTGAACCCTACTTTACTATACTATATAATACTGAACTGAACCCTCCTATACTATACTATATAGTACTGAACTGAACCCTACTATACTATACTATATAGTACTGAGCTGAACCCTACTGTACTATACTATATAGTACTGAACTGAACCCTACTTTACTATACAGCATAGTACTGAACTGAACCCAACTATACTATACTATACAGTACTGAACTGAACCCTACTATACTATACTATATAGTACTGAACTGAACCCTACTATACTATACTGTATAATACTGAACTGAACCCTCCTATACTATACTATATAGTACTGAACTGAACCCTACTTTACTATACAGCATAGTACTGAACTGAACCCTACTGTACTATACTATATAGTACTGAACTGAACCGTACTGTACTATACTATATAGTACTGAACTGAACCCTACTATACTATACTATATAATACTGAACTGAACCCTCCTATACTATACTATATAGTACTGAACTGAACCCTACTATACTATACTATATAGTACTGAACTGAACCCTACTGTACTATACTATATAGTACTGAACTGAACCCTACTATACTATACTATATAGTACTGAACTGAACCCCACTGTACTATACTATATAGTACTGAACTGAACCCTACTATACAATACTATATACTACTGAACTGAACTGAACCCTACTGTACTATACTATATAGTACTGAACTGAACCCTACTATACTATACTATATAGTACTGAACTGAACCCTACTATACTATACTATACTATATAGTACTGAACTGAACCCTACTGTACTATACTATATAGTACTGAACTGAACCCTACTGTACTATACTATATAGTACTGAACTGAACCCTACTCTACTATACAGCATAGTACTGAACTGAACCCTACTATACTATACTATACTATATAGTACTGAACTGAACCATACTATACTATACTATATAGTACTGAACTGAACCCCACTGTACTATACTATATAGTACTGAACTGAACCCTACTCTACTATACAGCATAGTACTGAACTGAACCCTACTGTACTATACTATATAGTACTGAACTGAACCCTACTATACTATACTATATAGTACTGAACTGAACCCCACTGTACTATACTATATAGTACTGAACTGAACCCTACTATACAATACTATATACTACTGAACTGAACTGAACCCTACTGTACTATACTATATAGTACTGAACTGAACCCTACTATACTATACTATATAGTACTGAACTGAACCCTACTATACTATACTATACTATATAGTACTGAACTGAACCCTACTGTACTATACTATATAGTACTGAACTGAACCCTACTGTACTATACTATATAGTACTGAACTGAACCCTACTCTACTATACAGCATAGTACTGAACTGAACCCTACTCTACTATACCATATAGCACTGAACTGAACCGTACTGTACTATACTATATAGTACTGAACTGAACCCTACTATACTATACTATATAATACTGAACTGAACCCTCCTATACTATACTATATAGTACTGAACTGAACCCTACTATACTATACTATATAGTACTGAACTGAACCCTACTGTACTATACTATATAGTACTGAACTGAACCCTACTATACTATACTATATAGTACTGAACTGAACCCCACTGTACTATACTATATAGTACTGAACTGAACCCTACTATACAATACTATATACTACTGAACTGAACTGAACCCTACTGTACTATACTATATAGTACTGAACTGAACCCTACTATACTATACTATATAGTACTGAACTGAACCCTACTATACTATACTATACTATATAGTACTGAACTGAACCCTACTGTACTATACTATATAGTACTGAACTGAACCCTACTCTACTATACAGCATAGTACTGAACTGAACCCTACTCTACTATACCATATAGCACTGAACTGAACCATACTATACTATACTGAACTGAACCCTACTATACTATACTATATAGTTCTGAACTGAACCCTACTATACTATACTATATAATACTGAACTGAACCCTACTCTACTATACTATATAGTACTGAACTGAACCCTACTGTACTATACTATATAGTACTGAACTGAACCCTACTCTACTATACTATATAGTACTGAACTGAACCCTACTGTACTATACTATATAGTACTGAACTTAACCCTACTTTACTATACAGCATAGTACTGAACTGAACCCTACTGTACTATACTATACAGTACTGAACTGAACCCTACTGTACTATATAATACTGAACTGAACCCTAATGTACTATACTATATAGTACTGAACTGAACCCTACTGTACTATACTATATAGTACTGAACTGAACCCTACTGTACTATATAATACTGAACTGAACCCTACTGTACTATACTATATAGTACTGAACTGAACCCTACTGTACTATACTATAGAGTACTGAACTGAACCCTACTATACTATACTATATAATACTGAACTGAACCCTCCTATACTATACTATATAATACTGAACTGAACCCTACTGTACTATACTATATAGTACTGAACTGAACCCTACTGTACTATATAGTACTGAACTGAACCCTACTATACTACACTATATAATACTGAAGTGAACCCTCCTATACTATACTATATAGTACTGAACTGAACCCTACTATACTATACTATATAATACTGAACTGAACCCTCCTATACTAAACCATATAGCACTGAACTGAACCCTACTATACTATACTATATAATACTGAACTGAACCCTCCTCTACTATACTATATAGTACTGAACTGAACCCTACTGTACTATACTATATAGTACTGAACTGAACCCTACTATACTATACTATATAGTACTGAACTGAACCCCACTGTACTATACTATATAGTACTGAACTGAACCCTACTATACAATACTATATACTACTGAACTGAACTGAACCCTACTGTACTATACTATATAGTACTGAACTGAACCCTACTATACTATACTATATAGTACTGAACTGAACCCTACTATACTATACTATACTATATAGTACTGAACTGAACCCTACTGTACTATACTATATAGTACTGAACTGAACCCTACTCTACTATACAGCATAGTACTGAACTGAACCCTACTCTACTATACCATATAGCACTGAACTGAACCATACTATACTATACTGAACTGAACCCTACTATACTATACTATATAGTACTGAACTGAACCCTACTATACTATACTATATAATACTGAACTGAACCCTACTCTACTATACTATATAGTACTGAACTGAACCCTAATGTACTATACTATATAGTACTGAACTGAACACTACTCTACTATAGTATATAGTACTAAACTGAACCCTACTCTACTATACAGTACTGAACTGAACCCTACTATACTATATAGTACTGAACTGAACCCTACTATACTATACTATATAATACTGAACTGAACCCTCCTATACTATACTATATAGTACTGAACTGAACCCTGCTGTACTATACTATATAGTACTGAACTGAACCCTACTGTACTATACTATATAGTACTGAACTGAACCCTACTCTACTATACTATATAGTACTGAACTGAACCCTACTATACTATACTATATAATACTGAACTGAACCCTACTCTACTATACTATATAGTACTGATCTGAACCCTACTTTACTATACAGCATAGTACTGAACTGAACCCTACTGTGCTATACTATATAGTACTGAACTGAACCCTACTGTACTATACTATATAGCACTGAACTGAACCCTACTATACTATACTATATAGTACTGAACTGAACCCTACTATACTATACTATATAATACTGAACTGAACCCTCCTATACTATACTATATAATACTGAACTGAACCCTACTGTACTATACTATATAGTACTGAACTGAACCCTACTGTACTATATAGTACTGAACTGAACCCTACTATACTACACTATATAATACTGAAGTGAACCCTCCTATACTATACTATATAGTACTGAACTGAACCCTACTATACTATACTATACTATATAATACTGAACTGAACCCTCCTATACTAAACCATATAGCACTGAACTGAACCCTACTATACTATACTATATAATACTGAACTGAACCCTCCTCTACTATACTATATAGTACTGAACTGAACCCTACTGTACTATACTATATAGTACTGAACTGAACACTACTCTACTATAGTATATAGTACTAAACTGAACCCTACTCTACTATACAGTACTGAACTGAACCCTACTATACTATATAGTACTGAACTGAACCCTACTATACTATACTATATAATACTGAACTGAACCCTCCTATACTATACTATATAGTACTGAACTGAACCCTGCTGTACTATACTATATAGTACTGAACTGAACCCTACTGTACTATACTATATAGTACTGAACTGAACCCTACTCTACTATACTATATAGTACTGAACTGAACCCTACTATACTATGCTATACTATATAGTACTGAACTGAACCCTACTGTACTATACTATATAGTACTGAACTGAACCCTACTGTACTATACTATATAGTACTGAACTGAACCCTACTCTACTATACAGCATAGTACTGAACTGAACCCTACTCTACTATACCATATAGCACTGAACTGAACCGTACTGTACTATACTATATAGTACTGAACTGAACCCTACTATACTATACTATATAATACTGAACTGAACCCTCCTATACTATACTATATAGTACTGAACTGAACCCTACTATACTATACTATATAGTACTGAACTGAACCCTACTGTACTATACTATATAGTACTGAACTGAACCCTACTATACTATACTATATAGTACTGAACTGAACCCCACTGTACTATACTATATAGTACTGAACTGAACCCTACTATACAATACTATATACTACTGAACTGAACTGAACCCTACTGTACTATACTATATAGTACTGAACTGAACCCTACTATACTATACTATATAGTACTGAACTGAACCCTACTATACTATACTATACTATATAGTACTGAACTGAACCCTACTGTACTATACTATATAGTACTGAACTGAACCCTACTCTACTATACAGCATAGTACTGAACTGAACCCTACTCTACTATACCATATAGCACTGAACTGAACCATACTATACTATACTGAACTGAACCCTACTATACTATACTATATAGTACTGAACTGAACCCTACTATACTATACTATATAATACTGAACTGAACCCTACTCTACTATACTATATAGTACTGAACTGAACCCTACTGTACTATACTATATAGTACTGAACTGAACCCTACTCTACTATACTATATAGTACTGAACTGAACCCTACTGTACTATACTATATAGTACTGAACTTAACCCTACTTTTCTATACAGCATAGTACTGAACTGAACCCTACTGTACTATACTATACAGTACTGAACTGAACCCTACTGTACTATATAATACTGAACTGAACCCTAATGTACTATACTATATAGTACTGAACTGAACCCTACTGTACTATACTATATAGTACTGAACTGAACCCTACTGTACTATATAATACTGAACTGAACCCTACTGTACTATACTATATAGTACTGAACTGAACCCTACTGTACTATACTATAGAGTACTGAACTGAACCCTACTATACTATACTATATAATACTGAACGGAACCCTCCTATACTATACTATATAATACTGAACTGAACCCTACTGTACTATACTATATAGTACTGAACTGAACCCTCCTATACTAAACCATATAGCACTGAACTGAACCCTACTATACTATACTATATAATACTGAACTGAACCCTCCTCTACTATACTATATAGTACTGAACTGAACCCTACTGTACTATACTATATAGTACTGAACTGAACACTACTCTACTATAGTATATAGTACTAAACTGAACCCTACTCTACTATACAGTACTGAACTGAACCCTACTATACTATATAGTACTGAACTGAACCCTACTATACTATACTATATAATACTGAACTGAACCCTCCTATACTATACTATATAGTACTGAACTGAACCCTGCTGTACTATACTATATAGTACTGAACTGAACCCTACTGTACTATACTATATAGTACTGAACTGAACCCTACTCTACTATACTATATAGTACTGAACTGAACCCTACTATACTATGCTATACTATATAGTACTGAACTGAACCCTACTGTACTATACTATATAGTACTGAACTGAACCCTACTGTACTATACTATATAGTACTGAACTGAACCCTACTCTACTATACAGCATAGTACTGAACTGAACCCTACTCTACTATACCATATAGCACTGAACTGAACCGTACTGTACTATACTATATAGTACTGAACTGAACCCTACTATACTATACTATATAATACTGAACTGAACCCTCCTATACTATACTATATAGTACTGAACTGAACCCTACTATACTATACTATATAGTACTGAACTGAACCCTACTGTACTATACTATATAGTACTGAACTGAACCCTACTATACTATACTATATAGTACTGAACTGAACCCCACTGTACTATACTATATAGTACTGAACTGAACCCTACTATACAATACTATATACTACTGAACTGAACTGAACCCTACTGTACTATACTATATAGTACTGAACTGAACCCTACTATACTATACTATATAGTACTGAACTGAACCCTACTATACTATACTATACTATATAGTACTGAACTGAACCCTACTGTACTATACTATATAGTACTGAACTGAACCCTACTCTACTATACAGCATAGTACTGAACTGAACCCTACTCTACTATACCATATAGCACTGAACTGAACCATACTATACTATACTGAACTGAACCCTACTATACTATACTATATAGTACTGAACTGAACCCTACTATACTATACTATATAATACTGAACTGAACCCTACTCTACTATACTATATAGTACTGAACTGAACCCTACTGTACTATACTATATAGTACTGAACTGAACCCTACTCTACTATACTATATAGTACTGAACTGAACCCTACTGTACTATACTATATAGTACTGAACTTAACCCTACTTTTCTATACAGCATAGTACTGAACTGAACCCTACTGTACTATACTATACAGTACTGAACTGAACCCTACTGTACTATATAATACTGAACTGAACCCTAATGTACTATACTATATAGTACTGAACTGAACCCTACTGTACTATACTATATAGTACTGAACTGAACCCTACTGTACTATATAATACTGAACTGAACCCTACTGTACTATACTATATAGTACTGAACTGAACCCTACTGTACTATACTATAGAGTACTGAACTGAACCCTACTATACTATACTATATAATACTGAACGGAACCCTCCTATACTATACTATATAATACTGAACTGAACCCTACTGTACTATACTATATAGTACTGAACTGAACCCTACTGTACTATATAGTACTGAACTGAACCCTACTATACTACACTATATAATACTGAAGTGAACCCTCCTATACTATACTATATAGTACTGAACTGAACCCTACTATACTATACTATATAATACTGAACTGAACCCTCCTATACTAAACCATATAGCACTGAACTGAACCCTACTATACTATACTATATAATACTGAACTGAACCCTCCTCTACTATACTATATAGTACTGAACTGAACCCTACTGTACTATACTATATAGTACTGAACTGAACACTACTCTACTATAGTATATAGTACTAAACTGAACCCTACTCTACTATACAGTACTGAACTGAACCCTACTATACTATATAGTACTGAACTGAACCCTACTATACTATACTATATAATACTGAACTGAACCCTCCTATACTATACTATATAGTACTGAACTGAACCCTGCTGTACTATACTATATAGTACTGAACTGAACCCTACTGTACTATACTATATAGTACTGAACTGAACCCTACTCTACTATACTATATAGTACTGAACTGAACCCTACTATACTATACTATATAATACTGAACTGAACCCTACTCTACTATACTATATAGTACTGATCTGAACCCTACTTTACTATACAGCATAGTACTGAACTGAACCCTACTGTGCTATACTATATAGTACTGAACTGAACCCTACTGTACTATACTATATAGCACTGAACTGAACCCTACTATACTATACTATATAGTACTGAACTGAACCCTACTATACTATACTATATAATACTGAACTGAACCCTCCTATACTATACTATATAATACTGAACTGAACCCTACTGTACTATACTATATAGTACTGAACTGAACCCTACTGTACTATATAGTACTGAACTGAACCCTACTATACTACACTATATAATACTGAAGTGAACCCTCCTATACTATACTATATAGTACTGAACTGAACCCTACTATACTATACTATATAATACTGAACTGAACCCTCCTATACTAAACCATATAGCACTGAACTGAACCCTACTATACTATACTATATAATACTGAACTGAACCCTCCTCTACTATACTATATAGTACTGAACTGAACCCTACTGTACTATACTATATAGTACTGAACTGAACACTACTCTACTATAGTATATAGTACTAAACTGAACCCTACTCTACTATACAGTACTGAACTGAACCCTACTATACTATATAGTACTGAACTGAACCCTACTATACTATACTATATAATACTGAACTGAACC
The DNA here is from genome assembly GCF_964263955.1 of Coregonus lavaretus. NCBI lineage: Eukaryota > Metazoa > Chordata > Actinopteri > Salmoniformes > Salmonidae > Coregonus > Coregonus lavaretus. The sequence goes on from NW_028164045.1 coordinate 103,771, forward strand.
CTCCTATACTATACTATATAGTACTGAACTGAACCCTGCTGTACTATACTATATAGTACTGAACTGAACCCTACTGTACTATACTATATAGTACTGAACTGAACCCTACTCTACTATACTATATAGTACTGAACTGAACCCTACTATACTATACTATATAATACTGAACTGAACCCTACTCTACTATACTATATAGTACTGATCTGAACCCTACTTTACTATACAGCATAGTACTGAACTGAACCCTACTGTGCTATACTATATAGTACTGAACTGAACCCTACTGTACTATACTATATAGCACTGAACTGAACCCTACTATACTATACTATATAGTACTGAACTGAACCCTACTATACTATACTATATAATACTGAACTGAACCCTCCTATACTATACTATATAGTACTGAACTGAACCCTACTATACTATACTATATAGTACTGAACTGAACCCTACTGTACTATACTATATAGTACTGAACTGAACCCTACTATACTATACTATATAGTACTGAACTGAACCCCACTGTACTATACTATATAGTACTGAACTGAACCCTACTATACAATACTATATACTACTTAACTGAACCCTACTGTACTATACTATATAGTACTGAACTGAACCCTACTATACTATACTATATAGTACTGAACTGAACCCTACTATACTATACTATATAGTACTGAACTGAACCCTACTATACTATACTATATAGTACTGAACTGAACCCTACTGTACTATACTATATAATACTGAACTGAACCCTCCTATACTATACTATATAATACTGAACTGAACCCTCCTATACTATACTATATAGTACTGAACTGAACCCTACTGTACTATACTATATAGTACTGAACTGAACCCTACTCTACTATACTATATAGTACTGAACTTAACCCTACTTTACTATACAGCATAGTACTGAACTGAACCCTACTCTACTATACTATATAGTACTGAACTTAACCCTACTTTACTATACAGCATAGTACTGAACTGAACCCTACTGTACTATACTATACAGTACTGAACTGAACCCTACTGTACTATATAATACTGAACTGAACCCTAATGTACTATACTATATAGTACTGAACTGAACCCTACTGTACTATACTATATAGTACTGAACTGAACCCTACTGTACTATATAATACTGAACTGAACCCTACTGTACTATACTATAGAGTACTGAACTGAACCCTACTATACTATACTATATAATACTGAACTGAACCCTCCTATACTATACTATATAGTACTGAACTGAACCCTACTGTACTATACTATATAGTACTGAACTGAACCCTACTGTACTATATAGTACTGAACTGAACCCTACTATACTATACTATATAGTACTGAACTGAACCCTACTGTACTATACTATATAGTACTGAACTGAACCCTACTGTACTATACTATATAGTACTGAACTGAACCCTACTATACTACACTATATAATACTGAACTGAACTCTCCTATACTATACTATATCGTACTGAACTGAACCCTACTGTACTATACTATATAGTACTGAACTGAACCCTACTATGCTATACTATATAGTACTGAACTGAACCCTACTGTACTATACTATATAGTACTGAACTGAACCCTACTATACTATACTATATAGTGCTGAACTGAACCCTACTGTACTATACTATACAGTACTGAACTGAACCCTACTGTACTATATAATACTGAACTGAACCCTAATGTACTATACTATATAGTACTGAACTGAACCCTACTGTACTATACTATATAGTACTGAACTGAACCCTACTGTACTATATAATACTGAACTGAACCCTACTGTACTATACTATAGAGTACTGAACTGAACCCTACTATACTATACTATATAATACTGAACTGAACCCTCCTATACTATACTATATAGTACTGAACTGAACCCTACTGTACTATACTATATAGTACTGAACTGAACCCTACTGTACTATATAGTACTGAACTGAACCCTACTATACTATACTATATAGTACTGAACTGAACCCTACTGTACTATACTATATAGTACTGAACTGAACCCTACTGTACTATACTATATAGTACTGAACTGAACCCTACTATACTACACTATATAATACTGAACTGAACTCTCCTATACTATACTATATCGTACTGAACTGAACCCTACTGTACTATACTATATAGTACTGAACTGAACCCTACTATGCTATACTATATAGTACTGAACTGAACCCTACTGTACTATACTATACAGTACTGAACTGAACCCTACTGTACTATATAATACTGAACTGAACCCTAATGTACTATACTATATAGTACTGAACTGAACCCTACTGTACTATACTATATAGTACTGAACTGAACCCTACTGTACTATATAATACTGAACTGAACCCTACTGTACTATACTATAGAGTACTGAACTGAACCCTACTATACTATACTATATAATACTGAACTGAACCCTCCTATACTATACTATATAGTACTGAACTGAACCCTACTGTACTATACTATATAGTACTGAACTGAACCCTACTGTACTATATAGTACTGAACTGAACCCTACTATACTATACTATATAGTACTGAACTGAACCCTACTGTACTATACAGCATATTACTGAACCCTACTCTACTATACTATATAGTACTGAACTGAACCCTACTGTACTATACCATATAGCGCTGAACTGAATCCTACTATACTATACTGAACTGAACCCTCCTCTACTATACTATATAGTACTGAACTGAACCCTACTATACTATACTATATAATACTGAACTGAACCCTACTCTACTATACTATATAGTACTGAACTGAACCCTACTTTACTATACAGCATAGTACTGAACTGAACCCAACTATACTATACTATACAGTACAGTACTGAACTGAACCCTACTATACTATACTATATAGTACTGAACTGAACCCTACTATACTATACTATATAATACTGAACTGAACCCTCCTATACTATACTATATAGTACTGAACTGAACCCTGCTGTACTACACTATATAGTACTGAACTGAACCCTACTGTACTATACTATATAGTACTGAACTGAACCCTACTCTACTATACTATATAGTACTGAACTGAACCCTACTATACTATACTATATAATACTGAACTGAACCCTACTCTACTATACTATATAGTACTGAACTGAACCCTACTTTACTATACTATATAGTACTGAACTGAACCCTACTATACTATACTATATAATACTGAACTGAACCCTCCTATACTATACTATATAGTACTGAACTGAACCCTGCTGTACTATACTATATAGTACTGAACTGAACCCTACTCTACTATACTATATAGTACCGAACTGAACCCTACTTTACTATACAGCATAGTACTGAACTGAACCCTACTATACTATACTGTATAATACTGAACTGAACCCTCCTATACTATACTATATAGTACTGAACTGAACCCTACTATACTATACTATATAATACTGAACTGAACCCTACTCTACTATACTATATAGTACTGAACTGAACCCTACTTTACTATACAGCATAGTACTGAACTGAACCCTACTGTACTATACTATATAGTACTGAACTGAACCGTACTGTACTATACTATATAGTACTGAACTGAACCTTACTATACTATACTATATAGTACTGAACTGAACCCTACTATACTATACTATATAGTACTGAACTGAACCCCACTGTACTATACTATATAGTACTGAACTGAACCCTACTATACAATACTATATACTACTGAACTGAACTGAGCCCTACTGTACTATACTATATAGTACTGAACTGAACCCTACTATACTATACTATATAGTACTGAACTGAACCCTACTATACTATACTGTACTATATAGTACTGAACTGAACCCTACTGTACTATACTATATAGTACTGAACTGAACCCTACTGTACTATACTATATAGCACTGAACTGAACCCTACTCTACTATACAGCAACGTACTGAACTGAACCCTACTATACTATACTATATAATACTGAACTGAACCCTCCTATACTATACTATATAGTACTGAACTGAACCCTACTATACTATACTATATAGTACTGAACTGAACCCTACTGTACTATACTATATAGTACTGAACTGAACCCTACTATACTATACTATATAGTACTGAACTGAACCCCACTGTACTATACTATATAGTACTGAACTGAACCCTACTATACAATACTATATACTACTTAACTGAACCCTACTGTACTATACTATATAGTACTGAACTGAACCCTACTCTACTATACTATATAGTGCTGAACTTAACCCTACTTTACTATACAGCATAGTACTGAACTGAACCCTACTCTACTATACTATATAGTACTGAACTTAACCCTACTTTACTATACAGCATAGTACTGAACTGAACCCTACTGTACTATACTATACAGTACTGAACTGAACCCTACTGTACTATATAATACTGAACTGAACCCTAATGTACTATACTATATAGTACTGAACTGAACCCTACTGTACTATACTATATAGTACTGAACTGAACCCTACTGTACTATATAATACTGAACTGAACCCTACTGTACTATACTATAGAGTACTGAACTGAACCCTACTATACTATACTATATAATACTGAACTGAACCCTCCTATACTATACTATATAGTACTGAACTGAACCCTACTGTACTATACTATATAGTACTGAACTGAACCCTACTGTACTATATAGTACTGAACTGAACCCTACTATACTATACTATATAGTACTGAACTGAACCCTACTGTACTATACTATATAGTACTGAACTGAACCCTACTGTACTATACTATATAGTACTGAACTGAACCCTACTATACTACACTATATAATACTGAACTGAACTCTCCTATACTATACTATATCGTACTGAACTGAACCCTACTGTACTATACTATATAGTACTGAACTGAACCCTACTATGCTATACTATATAGTACTGAACTGAACCCTACTGTACTATACTATATAGTACTGAACTGAACCCTACTATACTATACTATATAGTGCTGAACTGAACCCTACTGTACTATACTATACAGTACTGAACTGAACCCTACTGTCCTATATAATACTGAACTGAACCCTAATGTACTATACTATATAGTACTGAACTGAACCCTACTGTACTATACTATATAGTACTGAACTGAACCCTACTGTACTATATAATACTGAACTGAACCCTACTGTACTATACTATAGAGTACTGAACTGAACCCTACTATACTATACTATATAATACTGAACTGAACCCTCCTATACTATACTATATAGTACTGAACTGAACCCTACTGTACTATACTATATAGTACTGAACTGAACCCTACTGTACTATATAGTACTGAACTGAACCCTACTATACTATACTATATAGTACTGAACTGAACCCTACTGTACTATACTATATAGTACTGAACTGAACCCTACTGTACTATACTATATAGTACTGAACTGAACCCTACTTTACTACACTATATAATACTGAACTGAACTCTCCTATACTATACTATATCGTACTGAACTGAACCCTACTGTACTATACTATATAGTACTGAACTGAACCCTACTATGCTATACTATATAGTACTGAACTGAACCCTACTGTACTATACTATACAGTACTGAACTGAACCCTACTGTACTATATAATACTGAACTGAACCCTAATGTACTATACTATATAGTACTGAACTGAACCCTACTGTACTATACTATATAGTACTGAACTGAACCCTACTGTACTATATAATACTGAACTGAACCCTAATGTACTATACTATATAGTACTGAACTGAACCCTACTGTACTATACTATATAGTACTGAACTGAACCCTACTGTACTATATAATACTGAACTGAACCCTACTGTACTATACTATAGAGTACTGAACTGAACCCTACTATACTATACTATATAATACTGAACTGAACCCTCCTATACTATACTATATAGTACTGAACTGAACCCTACTGTACTATACTATATAGTACTGAACTGAACCCTACTGTACTATATAGTACTGAACTGAACCCTACTATACTATACTATATAGTACTGAACTGAACCCTACTGTACTATACAGCATATTACTGAACCCTACTCTACTATACTATATAGTACTGAACTGAACCCTACTGTACTATACCATATAGCGCTGAACTGAATCCTACTATACTATACTGAACTGAACCCTCCTCTACTATACTATATAGTACTGAACTGAACCCTACTATACTATACTATATAATACTGAACTGAACCCTACTCTACTATACTATATAGTACTGAACTGAACCCTACTTTACTATACAGCATAGTACTGAACTGAACCCAACTATACTATACTATACAGTACAGTACTGAACTGAACCCTACTATACTATACTATATAGTACTGAACTGAACCCTACTATACTATACTATATAATACTGAACTGAACCCTCCTATACTATACTATATAGTACTGAACTGAACCCTGCTGTACTACACTATATAGTACTGAACTGAACCCTACTGTACTATACTATATAGTACTGAACTGAACCCTACTCTACTATACTATATAGTACTGAACTGAACCCTACTATACTATACTATATAATACTGAACTGAACCCTACTCTACTATACTATATAGTACTGAACTGAACCCTACTTTACTATACTATATAATACTGAACTGAACCCTCCTATACTATACTATATAGTACTGAACTGAACCCTACTATACACTACTATATAGTACTGAACTGAACCCTACTGTACTATACTATATAGTACTGAACTGAACCCTACTTTACTATACAGCATAGTACTGAACTGAACCCAACTATACTATACTATACAGTACTGAACTGAACCCTACTATACTATACTATATAGTACTGAACTGAACCCTACTATACTATACTATATAATACTGAACTGAACCCTCCTATACTATACTATATAGTACTGAACTGAACCCTGCTGTACTATACTATATAGTACTGAACTGAACCCTACTCTACTATACTATATAGTACCGAACTGAACCCTACTTTACTATACAGCATAGTACTGAACTGAACCCTACTATACTATACTATATAGTACTGAACTGAACCGTACTGTACTATACTATATAGTACTGAACTGAACCTTACTATACTATACTATATAGTACTGAACTGAACCCCACTGTACTATACTATATAGTACTGAACTGAACCCTACTATACAATACTATATACTACTGAACTGAACTGAGCCCTACTGTACTATACTATATAGTACTGAACTGAACCCTACTATACTATACTATACTATATAGTACTGAACTGAACCCTACTATACTATACTGTACTATATAGTACTGAACTGAACCCTACTGTACTATACTATATAGTACTGAACTGAACCCTACTGTACTATACTATATAGTACTGAACTGAACCCTACTATACTATACTATATAGTACTGAACTGAACCCTACTATACTATACTATATAGTACTGAACTGAACCCTACTATACTATACTATATAGTACTGAACTGAACCCTACTGTACTATACTATATAATACTGAACTGAACCCTCCTATACTATACTATATAATACTGAACTGAACCCTCCTATACTATACTATATAGTACTGAACTGAACCCTACTGTACTATACTATATAGTACTGAACTGAACCCTACTCTACTATACTATATAGTACTGAACTTAACCCTACTTTACTATACAGCATAGTACTGAACTGAACCCTACTCTACTATACTATATAGTACTGAACTTAACCCTACTTTACTATACAGCATAGTACTGAACTGAACCCTACTGTACTATACTATACAGTACTGAACTGAACCCTACTGTACTATATAATACTGAACTGAACCCTAATGTACTATACTATATAGTACTGAACTGAACCCTACTGTACTATACTATATAGTACTGAACTGAACCCTACTGTACTATATAATACTGAACTGAACCCTACTGTACTATACTATAGAGTACTGAACTGAACCCTACTATACTATACTATATAATACTGAACTGAACCCTCCTATACTATACTATATAGTACTGAACTGAACCCTACTGTACTATACTATATAGTACTGAACTGAACCCTACTGTACTATATAGTACTGAACTGAACCCTACTATACTATACTATATAGTACTGAACTGAACCCTACTGTACTATACTATATAGTACTGAACTGAACCCTACTGTACTATACTATATAGTACTGAACTGAACCCTACTATACTACACTATATAATACTGAACTGAACTCTCCTATACTATACTATATCGTACTGAACTGAACCCTACTGTACTATACTATATAGTACTGAACTGAACCCTACTATGCTATACTATATAGTACTGAACTGAACCCTACTGTACTATACTATATAGTACTGAACTGAACCCTACTATACTATACTATATAGTGCTGAACTGAACCCTACTGTACTATACTATACAGTACTGAACTGAACCCTACTGTACTATATAATACTGAACTGAACACTAATGTACTATACTATATAGTACTGAACTGAACCCTACTGTACTATACTATATAGTACTGAACTGAACCCTACTGTACTATATAATACTGAACTGAACCCTACTGTACTATACTATAGAGTACTGAACTGAACCCTACTATACTATACTATATAATACTGAACTGAACCCTCCTATACTATACTATATAGTACTGAACTGAACCCTACTGTACTATACTATATAGTACTGAACTGAACCCTACTGTACTATATAGTACTGAACTGAACCCTACTATACTATACTATATAGTACTGAACTGAACCCTACTGTACTATACTATATAGTTTTGAATTGAACCCTACTGTACTATACTATATAGTACTGAACTGAACCCTACTATACTACACTATATAATACTGAACTGAACTCTCCTATACTATACTATATCGTACTGAACTGAACCCTACTGTACTATACTATATAGTACTGAACTGAACCCTACTATGCTATACTATATAGTACTGAACTGAACCCTACTGTACTATACTATACAGTACTGAACTGAACCCTACTGTACTATATAATACTGAACTGAACCCTAATGTACTATACTATATAGTACTGAACTGAACCCTACTGTACTATACTATATAGTACTGAACTGAACCCTACTGTACTATATAATACTGAACTGAACCCTACTGTACTATACTATAGAGTACTGAACTGAACCCTACTATACTATACTATATAATACTGAACTGAACCCTCCTATACTATACTATATAGTACTGAACTGAACCCTACTGTACTATACTATATAGTACTGAACTGAACCCTACTGTACTATATAGTACTGAACTGAACCCTACTATACTATACTATATAGTACTGAACTGAACCCTACTGTACTATACTATATAGTACTGAACTGAACCCTACTGTACTATACTATATAGTACTGAACTGAACCCTACTATACTACACTATATAATACTGAACTGAACTCTCCTATACTATACTATATCGTACTGAACTGAACCCTACTGTACTATACTATATAGTACTGAACTGAACCCTACTATGCTATACTATATAGTACTGAACTGAACCCTACTGTACTATACTATATAGTACTGAACTGAACCCTACTATACTATACTATATAGTGCTGAACTGAACCCTACTGTACTATACTATACAGTACTGAACTGAACCCTACTGTACTATATAATACTGAACTGAACCCTAATGTACTATACTATATAGTACTGAACTGAACCCTACTGTACTATACTATATAGTACTGAACTGAACCCTACTGTACTATATAATACTGAACTGAACCCTACTGTACTATACTATAGAGTACTGAACTGAACCCTACTATACTATACTATATAATACTGAACTGAACCCTCCTATACTATACTATATAGTACTGAACTGAACCCTACTGTACTATACTATATAGTACTGAACTGAACCCTACTGTACTATATAGTACTGAACTGAACCCTACTATACTATACTATATAGTACTGAACTGAACCCTACTGTACTATACTATATAGTTTTGAATTGAACCCTACTGTACTATACTATATAGTACTGAACTGAACCCTACTATACTACACTATATAATACTGAACTGAACTCTCCTATACTATACTATATCGTACTGAACTGAACCCTACTGTACTATACTATATAGTACTGAACTGAACCCTACTATGCTATACTATATAGTACTGAACTGAACCCTACTGTACTATACTATACAGTACTGAACTGAACCCTACTGTACTATATAATACTGAACTGAACCCTAATGTACTATACTATATAGTACTGAACTGAACCCTACTGTACTATACTATATAGTACTGAACTGAACCCTACTGTACTATATAATACTGAACTGAACCCTACTGTACTATACTATAGAGTACTGAACTGAACCCTACTATACTATACTATATAATACTGAACTGAACCCTCCTATACTATACTATATAGTACTGAACTGAACCCTACTGTACTATACTATATAGTACTGAACTGAACCCTACTGTACTATATAGTACTGAACTGAACCCTACTATACTATACTATATAGTACTGAACTGAACCCTACTGTACTATACAGCATATTACTGAACCCTACTCTACTATACTATATAGTACTGAACTGAACCCTACTGTACTATACCATATAGCGCTGAACTGAATCCTACTATACTATACTGAACTGAACCCTCCTCTAATATACTATATAGTACTGAACTGAACCCTACTATACTATACTATATAATACTGAACTGAACCCTACTCTACTATACTATATAGTACTGAACTGAACCCTACTTTACTATACAGCATAGTACTGAACTGAACCCAACTATACTATACTATACAGTACAGTACTGAACTGAACCCTACTATACTATACTATATAGTACTGAACTGAACCCTACTATACTATACTATATAATACTGAACTGAACCCTCCTATACTATACTATATAGTACTGAACTGAACCCTGCTGTACTACACTATATAGTACTGAACTGAACCCTACTGTACTATACTATATAGTACTGAACTGAACCCTACTCTACTATACTATATAGTACTGAACTGAACCCTACTATACTATACTATATAATACTGAACTGAACCCTACTCTACTATACTATATAGTACTGAACTGAACCCTACTTTACTATACTATATAATACTGAACTGAACCCTCCTATACTATACTATATAGTACTGAACTGAACCCTACTATACACTACTATATAGTACTGAACTGAACCCTACTGTACTATACTATATAGTACTGAACTGAACCCTACTTTACTATACAGCATAGTACTGAGCTGAACCCAACTATACTATACTATACAGTACTGAACTGAACCCTACTATACTATACTATATAGTACTGAACTGAACCCTACTATACTATACTATATAATACTGAACTGAACCCTCCTATACTATACTATATAGTACTGAACTGAACCCTGCTGTACTATACTATATAGTACTGAACTGAACCCTACTCTACTATACTATATAGTACCGAACTGAACCCTACTTTACTATACAGCATAGTACTGAACTGAACCCTACTATACTATACTGTATAATACTGAACTGAACCCTCCTATACTATACTATATAGTACTGAACTGAACCCTACTATACTATACTATATAATACTGAACTGAACCCTACTCTACTATACTATATAGTACTGAACTGAACCCTACTTTACTATACAGCATAGTACTGAACTGAACCCTACTGTACTATACTATATAGTACTGAACTGAACCGTACTGTACTATACTATATAGTACTGAACTGAACCTTACTATACTATACTATATAGTACTGAACTGAACCCTACTATACTATACTATATAGTACTGAACTGAACCCCACTGTACTATACTATATAGTACTGAACTGAACCCTACTATACAATACTATATACTACTGAACTGAACTGAGCCCTACTGTACTATACTATATAGTACTGAACTGAACCCTACTATACTATACTATATAGTACTGAACTGAACCCTACTATACTATACTGTACTATATAGTACTGAACTGAACCCTACTGTACTATACTATATAGTACTGAACTGAACCCTACTGTACTATACTATATAGCACTGAACTGAACCCTACTCTACTATACAGCATAGTACTGAACTGAACCCTACTATACTATACTATATAATACTGAACTGAACCCTCCTATACTATACTATATAGTACTGAACTGAACCCTACTATACTATACTATATAGTACTGAACTGAACCCTACTGTACTATACTATATAGTACTGAACTGAACCCTACTATACTATACTATATAGTACTGAACTGAACCCCACTGTACTATACTATATAGTACTGAACTGAACCCTACTATACAATACTATATACTACTTAACTGAACCCTACTGTACTATACTATATAGTACTGAACTGAACCCTACTCTACTATACTATATAGTACTGAACTTAACCCTACTTTACTATACAGCATAGTACTGAACTGAACCCTACTCTACTATACTATATAGTACTGAACTTAACCCTACTTTACTATACAGCATAGTACTGAACTGAACCCTACTGTACTATACTATACAGTACTGAACTGAACCCTACTGTACTATATAATACTGAACTGAACCCTAATGTACTATACTATATAGTACTGAACTGAACCCTACTGTACTATACTATATAGTACTGAACTGAACCCTACTGTACTATATAATACTGAACTGAACCCTACTGTACTATACTATAGAGTACTGAACTGAACCCTACTATACTATACTATATAATACTGAACTGAACCCTCCTATACTATACTATATAGTACTGAACTGAACCCTACTGTACTATACTATATAGTACTGAACTGAACCCTACTGTACTATATAGTACTGAACTGAACCCTACTATACTATACTATATAGTACTGAACTGAACCCTACTGTACTATACTATATAGTACTGAACTGAACCCTACTGTACTATACTATATAGTACTGAACTGAACCCTACTATACTACACTATATAATACTGAACTGAACTCTCCTATACTATACTATATCGTACTGAACTGAACCCTACTGTACTATACTATATAGTACTGAACTGAACCCTACTATGCTATACTATATAGTACTGAACTGAACCCTACTGTACTATACTATATAGTACTGAACTGAACCCTACTATACTATACTATATAGTGCTGAACTGAACCCTACTGTACTATACTATACAGTACTGAACTGAACCCTACTGTCCTATATAATACTGAACTGAACCCTAATGTACTATACTATATAGTACTGAACTGAACCCTACTGTACTATACTATATAGTACTTAACTGAACCCTACTGTACTATATAATACTGAACTGAACCCTACTGTACTATACTATAGAGTACTGAACTGAACCCTACTATACTATACTATATAATACTGAACTGAACCCTCCTATACTATACTATATAGTACTGAACTGAACCCTACTGTACTATACTATATAGTACTGAACTGAACCCTACTGTACTATATAGTACTGAACTGAACCCTACTATACTATACTATATAGTACTGAACTGAACCCTACTGTACTATACTATATAGTACTGAACTGAACCCTACTGTACTATACTATATAGTACTGAACTGAACCCTACTTTACTACACTATATAATACTGAACTGAACTCTCCTATACTATACTATATCGTACTGAACTGAACCCTACTGTACTATACTATATAGTACTGAACTGAACCCTACTATGCTATACTATATAGTACTGAACTGAACCCTACTGTACTATACTATACAGTACTGAACTGAACCCTACTGTACTATATAATACTGAACTGAACCCTAATGTACTATACTATATAGTACTGAACTGAACCCTACTGTACTATACTATATAGTACTGAACTGAACCCTACTGTACTATATAATACTGAACTGAACCCTACTGTACTATACTATAGAGTACTGAACTGAACCCTACTATACTATACTATATAATACTGAACTGAACCCTCCTATACTATACTATATAGTACTGAACTGAACCCTACTGTACTATACTATATAGTACTGAACTGAACCCTACTGTACTATATAGTACTGAACTGAACCCTACTATACTATACTATATAGTACTGAACTGAACCCTACTGTACTATACAGCATATTACTGAACCCTACTCTACTATACTATATAGTACTGAACTGAACCCTACTGTACTATACCATATAGCACTGAACTGAATCCTACTATACTATACTGAACTGAACCCTCCTCTACTATACTATATAGTACTGAACTGAACCCTACCATACTATACTATATAATACTGAACTGAACCCTACTCTACTATACTATATAGTACTGAACTGAACCCTACTTTACTATACAGCATAGTACTGAACTGAACCCAACTATACTATACTATACAGTACAGTACTGAACTGAACCCTACTATACTATACTATATAGTACTGAACTGAACCCTACTATACTATACTATATAATACTGAACTGAACCCTCCTATACTATACTATATAGTACTGAACTGAACCCTGCTGTACTACACTATATAGTACTGAACTGAACCCTACTGTACTATACTATATAGTACTGAACTGAACCCTACTCTACTATACTATATAGTACTGAACTGAACCCTACTATACTATACTATATAATACTGAACTGAACCCTACTCTACTATACTATATAGTACTGAACTGAACCCTACTTTACTATACTATATAATACTGAACTGAACCCTCCTATACTATACTATATAGTACTGAACTGAACCCTACTATACACTACTATATAGTACTGAACTGAACCCTACTGTACTATACTATATAGTACTGAACTGAACCCTACTTTACTATACAGCATAGTACTGAACTGAACCCAACTATACTATACTATACAGTACTGAACTGAACCCTACTATACTATACTATATAGTACCGAACTGAACCCTACTTTACTATACAGCATAGTACTGAACTGAACCCTACTCTACTATACAGCATAGTACTGAACTGAACCCTACTCTACTATACCATATAGCACTGAACTGAACCATACTATACTATACTGAACTGAACCCTCCTCTACTATACTATATAGTACTGAACTGAACCCTACTATACTATACTATACAGTACTGAACTGAACCCTACTATACTATACTATATAGTACTGAACTGAACCCTACTATACTATACTATATAATACTGAACTGAACCCTCCTATACTATACTATATAGTACTGAACTGAACCCTACTGTACTATACTATATAGTACTGAACTGAACCCTACTCTACTATACTATATAGTACTGAACTGAACCCTACTGTACTATACTATATAGTACTGAACTTAACCCTACTATACTATACTGTACTATATAGTACTGAACTGAACCCTACTGTACTATACTATATAGTACTGAACTGAACCCTACTGTACTATACTATATAGTACTGAACTGAACCCTACTCTACTATACAGCATAGTACTGAACTGAACCCTACTCTACTATACCATATAGCACTGAACTGAACCATACTATACTATACTGAACTGAACCCTCCTCTACTATACTATATAGTACTGAACTGAACCCTACTATACTATACTATACAGTACTGAACTGAACCCTACTATACTATACTATATAGTACTGAACTGAACCCTACTATACTATACTATATAATACTGAACTGAACCCTCCTATACTATACTATATAGTACTGAACTGAACCCTACTCTACTATACTATATAGTACTGAACTGAACCCTACTTTACCATACTATATAGTACTGAACTTAACCCTACTTTACTATACAGCATAGTACTGAACTGAACCCTACTGTACTATACTATACAGTACTGAACTGAACCCTACTGTACTATATAATACTGAACTGAACCCTAACGTACTATACTATATAGTACTGAACTGAACCCTACTGTACTATACTATATAGTACTGAACTGAACCCTACTGTACTATATAATACTGAACTGAACCCTACTGTACTATACTATATAGTACTGAACTGAACCCTACTGTACTATACTATAGAGTACTGAACTGAACCCTACTATACTATACTATATAATACTGAACTGAACCCTCCTATACTATACTATATAATACTGAACTGAACCCTACTATACTATACCATATAGCACTGAACTGAACCCTACTATACTATACTATATAATACTGAACTGAACCCTCCTCTACTATACTATATAGTACTGAACTGAACCCTACTGTACTATACTATATAGTACTGAACTGAACCCTACTATACTATACTATATAGTACTGTACTGAACCCTACTGTACTATACTATAGAGTACTGAACTGAACCCTACTATACTATACTATATAGTACTGAACTGAACCCTACTGTACTATACTATATAGTACTGAACTGAACCCTACTGTACTATACTATATAGTACTGAACTGAACCCTACTGTACTATACTATATAGTACTGAACTGAACCCTACAGTACTATACTATATAGTACTGAACTGAACCCTACTATACTATATAGTACTGAACTGAACCCTACTCTACTATACTATATAGTACTGCACTGAACTGAACCCTACTGTACTATACCATATAGCACTGAACTGAACCCTACTATACTATACTATATAGTACTGAACTGAACCCTACTATACTATACTATATAATACTGAACTGAACCCTCCTATACTATACTATATAGTACTGAACTGAACCCTACTATACTATACTATATAGTACTGAACTGAACCCTACTGTACTATACTATATAGTACTGAACTGAACCCTACTATACTATACTATATAGTACTGAACTGAACCCCACTGTACTATACTATATAGTACTGAACTGAACCCTACTATACAATACTATATACTACTTAACTGAACCCTACTGTACTATACTATATAGTACTGAACTGAACCCTACTATACTATACTATATAGTACTGAACTGAACCCTACTATACTATACTATATAGTACTGAACTGAACCCTACTATACTATACTATATAGTACTGAACTGAACCCTACTGTACTATACTATATAATACTGAACTGAACCCTCCTATACTATACTATATAATACTGAACTGAACCCTCCTATACTATACTATATAGTACTGAACTGAACCCTACTGTACTATACTATATAGTACTGAACTGAACCCTACTCTACTATACTATATAGTACTGAACTTAACCCTACTTTACTATACAGCATAGTACTGAACTGAACCCTACTGTACTATACTATACAGTACTGAACTGAACCCTACTGTACTATATAATACTGAACTGAACCCTCCTCTACTATACTATATAGTACTGAACTGAACCCTACTGTACTATACTATATAGTACTGAACTGAACCCTACTCTACTATACTATATAGTACTAAACTGAACCCTACTGTACTATAATATATAGTACTGAACTGAACCCTACTGTACTATACAGCATATTACTGAACCCTACTCTACTATACTATATAGTACTGAACTGAACCCTACTGTACTATACCATATAGCACTGAACTGAATCCTACTATACTATACTGAACTGAACTCTCCTCTACTATACTATATAGTACTGAACTGAACCCTACTATACTATACTATATAATACTGAACTGAACCCTACTCTACTATACTATATAGTACTGAACTGAACCCTACTTTACTATACAGCATAGTACTGAACTGAACCCAACTATACTATACTATACAGTACAGTACTGAACTGAACACTACTATACTATACTATATAGTACTGAACTGAACCCTACTATACTATACTATATAATACTGAACTGAACCCTCCTACACTATACTATATAGTACTGAACTGAGCCCTGCTGTACTATACTATATAGTACTGAACTGAACCCTACTGTACTATACTATATAGTACTGAACTGAACCCTACTCTACTATACTATATAGTACTGAAATGAACCCTACTATACTATACTATATAATACTGAACTGAACCCTACTCTACTATACTATATAGTACTGAACTGAACCCTACTTTACTATACTATATAATACTGAACTGAACCCTCCTATACTATACTATATAGTACTGAACTGAACCCTACTATACACTACTATATAGTACTGAACTGAACCCTACTATACTATACTATATAGTACTGAACTGAACCCTACTGTACTATACAGCATAGTACTGAACTGAACCCAACTATACTATACTATACAGTACAGTACTGAACTGAACCCTACTATACTATACTATATAGTACTGAACTGAACCCTACTATACTATACTATATAATACTGAACTGAACCCTCCTATACTATACTATATAGTACTGAACTGAACCCTGCTGTACTATACTATATAGTACTGAACTGAACCCTACTGTACTATACAGCATAGTACTGAACTGAACCATACTGTACTATACTATATAGTACTGAACTGAACCCTACTGTACTATACTATATAATACTAAACTGAACCCTCCTATACTATACTATATAGTACTGAACTGAACCCTACTGTACTATACTATATAGTACTGAACTGAACCCTACTCTACTATACTATATAGTACTGAACTGAACCCTACTATACTATATAATACTGAACTGAACCCTACTCTACTATACTATATAGTACTGAACTGAACCCTACTTTACTATACTATATAATACTGAACTGAACCCTACTGTACTATACTATATAATACTGAACTGAACCCTCCTATACTATACTATATAGTACTGAACTGAACCCTACTATACTATACTATATAGTACTGAACTGAACCCTACTGTACTATACAGCATAGTACTGAACTGAACCATACTGTACTATACTATATAGTACTGAACTGAACCCTACTGTACTATACTATATAATACTGAACTGAACCCTCCTATACTATACTATATAGTACTGAACTGAACCCTACTATACTATACTATATAGTACTGAACTGAACCCTACTGTACTATACAGCATAGTACTGAACTGAACCATACTGTACTATACTATATAGTACTGAACTGAACCCTACTGTACTATACTATATAATACTGAACTGAACCCTCCTATACTATACTATATAGTACTGAACTGAACCCCACTGTACTATACTATATAGTACTGAACTGAACCTTACTATACTATATTATATAGTACTGAACTGAACCCTACTGTACTATACAGCATAGTACTGAACTGAACCCTACAGTACTATACTATATAGTACTGAACTGAACCCTACTATACTATATAGTACTGAACTGAACCCTACTCTACTATACTATATAGTACTGCACTGAACTGCACCCTACTGTACTATACCATATAGCACTGAACTGAACCCTACTATACTATACTATATAATACTGAACTGAACCCTCCTCTACTATACTATATAGTACTGAACTGAACCCTACTGTACTATACAGCATATTACTGAACCCTACTCTACTATACTATATAGTACTGAACTGAACCCTACTGTACTATACCATATAGCACTGAACTGAATCCTACTATACTATACTGAACTGAACCCTCCTCTACTATACTATATAGTACTGAACTGAACCCTACTATACTATACTATATAATACTGAACTGAACCCTACTCTACTATACTATATAGTACTGAACTGAACCCTACTTTACTATACAGCATAGTACTGAACTGAACCCAACTATACTATACTATACAGTACAGTACTGAACTGAACCCTACTATACTATACTATATAGTACTGAACTGAACCCTACTATACTATACTATATAATACTGAACTGAACCCTCCTATACTATACTATATAGTACTGAACTGAACCCTGCTGTACTATACTATATAGTACTGAACTGAACCCTACTGTACTATACTATATAGTACTGAACTGAACCCTACTCTACTATACTATATAGTACTGAACTGAACCCTACTATACTATACTATATAATACTGAACTGAACCCTACTCTACTATACTATATAGTACTGAACTGAACCCTGCTGTACTATACTATATAGTACTGAACTGAACCCTACTCTACTATACTATATAGTACCGAACTGAACCCTACTTTACTATACAGCATAGTACTGAACTGAACCCTACTATACTATACTGTATAATACTGAACTGAACCCTCCTATACTATACTATATAGTACTGAACTGAACCCTGCTGTACTATACTATATAGTACTGAACTGAACCCTACTCTACTATACTATATAGTACTGAACTGAACCCTACTGTACTATACTATATAGTACTGAACTGAACCCTACTGTACTATACTATATAGTACTGAACTGAACCCTACTCTACTATACTATATAGTACTGAACTGAACCCTACTATACTATACTATATAATACTGAACTGAACCCTACTCTACTATACTATATAGTACTGAACTGAACCCTGCTGTACTATACTATATAGTACTGAACTGAACCCTACTCTACTATACTATATAGTACCGAACTGAACCCTACTTTACTATACAGCATAGTACTGAACTGAACCCTACTATACTATACTGTATAATACTGAACTGAACCCTCCTATACTATACTATATAATACTGAACTGAACCCTCCTATACTATACTATATAGTACTGAACTGAACCCTACTATACTATACTGTACTATATAGTACTGAGCTGAACCCTACTGTACTATACTATATAGTACTGAACTGAACCCTACTGTACTATACTATATAGTACTGAACTGAACCCTACTATACTATACTATATAGTACTGAACTGAACCCTACTATACTATACTGTACTATATAGTACTGAACTGAACCCTACTGTACTATACTATATAGTACTGAACTGAACCCTACTGTACTATACTATATAGTACTGAACTGAACCCTACTCTACTATACAGCATAGTACTGAACTGAACCCTACTCTACTATACCATATAGCACTGAACTGAACCATACTATACTATACTGAACTGAACCCTCCTCTACTATACTATATAGTACTGAACTGAACCCTACTATACTATACTATACAGTACTGAACTGAACCCTACTATACTATACTATATAGTACTGAACTGAACCCTACTATACTATACTATATAATACTGAACTGAACCCTCCTATACTATACTATATAGTACTGAACTGAACCCTACTGTACTATACTATATAGTACTGAACTGAACCCTACTATACTATACTATACAGTACTGAACTGAACCCTACTATACTATACTATATAGTACTGAACTGAACCCTACTATACTATACTATATAATACTGAACTGAACCCTCCTATACTATACTATATAGTACTGAACTGAACCCTACTGTACTATACTATATAGTACTGAACTGAACCCTACTCTACTATACTATATAGTACTGAACTGAACCCTACTGTACTATACTATATAGTACTGAACTTAACCCTACTTTACTATACAGCATAGTACTGAACTGAACCCTACTGTACTATACTATACAGTACTGAACTGAACCCTAATGTACTATATAATACTGAACTGAACCCTAATGTACTATACTATATAGTACTGAACTGAACCCTACTGTACTATACTATATAGTACTGAACTGAACCCTACTGTACTATATAATACTGAACTGAACCCTACTGTACTATACTATATAGTACTGAACTGAACCCTACTGTACTATACTATAGAGTACTGAACTGAACCCTACTATACTATACTATATAATACTGAACTGAACCCTCCTATACTATACTATATAATACTGAACTGAACCCTACTGTACTATATAGTACTGAACTGAACCCTACTATACTATACTATATAGTACTGAACTGAACCCTACTGTACTATACTATATAGTACTGAACTGAACCCTACTGTACTATACTATATAGTACTGAACTGAACCCTACTATACTACACTATATAATACTGAAGTGAACCCTCCTATACTATACTATATAGTACTGAACTGAACCCTACTATACTATACCATATAGCACTGAACTGAACCCTACTATACTATACTATATAATACTGAACTGAACCCTCCTCTACTATACTATATAGTACTGAACTGAACCCTACTGTACTATACTATATAGTACTGAACTGAACCCTACTATACTATACTATATAGTACTGTACTGAACCCTACTGTACTATACTATATAGTACTGAACTGAACCCTACTATACTATACTATATAGTACTGAACTGAACCCTACTGTACTATACTATATAGTACTGAACTGAACCCTACAGTACTATACTATATAGTACTGAACTGAACCCTACTGTACTATACTATATAGTACTGAACTGAACCCTCCTCTACTATACTATATAGTACTGAACTGAACCCTACTGTACTATACTATATAGTACTGAACTGAACCCTACTATACTATACTATATAGTACTGTACTGAACCCTACTGTACTATACTATATAGTACTGAACTGAACCCTACTATACTATACTATATAGTACTGAACTGAACCCTACTGTACTATACTATATAGTACTGAACTGAACCCTACTGTACTATACTATATAGTACTGAACTGAACCCTACTGTACTATACTATATAGTACTGAACTGAACCCTACAGTACTATACTATATAGTACTGAACTGAACCCTACTGTACTATACTATATAGTACTGAACTGAACCCTACAGTACTATACTATATAATACTGAACTGAACCCTCCTATACTATACTATATAATACTGAACTGAACCCTCCTATACTATACTATATAGTACTGAACTGAACCCTACTGTACTATACTATATAGTACTGAACTGAACCCTACTCTACTATACTATATAGTACTGAACTTAACCCTACTTTACTATACAGCATAGTACTGAACTGAACCCTACTGTACTATACTATACAGTACTGAACTGAACCCTACTGTACTATATAATACTGAACTGAACCCTAATGTACTATACTATATAGTCCTGAACTGAACCCTACTGTACTATACTATATAGTACTGAACTGAACCCTACTGTACTATATAATACTGAACTGAACCCTACTGTACTATACTATAGAGTACTGAACTGAACCCTACTATACTATACTATATAATACTGAACTGAACCCTCATATACTATATTATATAGTACTGAACTGAACCCTACTGTAATATACTATATAGTACTGAACTGAACCCTACTGTACTATATAGTACTGAACTGAACCCTACTATACTATACTATATAGTACTGAACTGAACCCTACTGTACTATACTATATAGTACTGAACTGAACCCTACTATACTATACTATATAGTACTGAACTGAACCCTACTGTACTATACTATATAGTACTGAACTGAACCCTACTATACTATACTATATAGTACTGAACTGAACCCTACTGTACTATACTATATAGTACTGAACTGAACCCTAATATACTATATAGTACTGAACTGAACCCTAATATACTATATAGTACTGAACTGAACCCTACTCTACTATACTATATAGTACTGCACTGAACTGAACCCTACTGTACTATACCATATAGCACTGAACTGAACCCTACTATACTATACTATATAGTACTGAACTGAACCCTACTATACTATACTATATAATACTGAACTGAACCCTCCTATACTATACTATATAGTACTGAACTGAACCCTACTATACTATACTATATAGTACTGAACTGAACCCTACTGTACTATACTATATAGTACTGAACTGAACCCTACTATACTATACTATATAGTACTGAACTGAACCCCACTGTACTATACTATATAGTACTGAACTGAACCCTACTATACAATACTATATACTACTTAACTGAACCCTACTGTACTATACTATATAGTACTGAACTGAACCCTACTGTACTATACTATATAGTACTGAACTGAACCCTACTCTACTATACTATATAGTACTGAACTGAACCCTACTGTACTATACTATATAGTACTGAACTGAACCCTACTATACTATACTATATAGTACTGAACTGAACCCCACTTTACTATACTATATAGTACTGAACTGAACCCTACTATACAATACTATATACTACTTAACTGAACCCTACTGTACTATACTATATAGTACTGAACTGAACCCTAATGTACTATACTATATAGTACTGAACTGAACCCTACTATACTATACTATACTATATAGTACTGAACTGAACCCTACTGTACTATACTATATAGTACTGAACTGAACCCTACTATACTATACTATATAGTACTGAACTGAACCCCACTTTACTATACTATATAGTACTGAACTGAACCCTACTATACAATACTATATACTACTTAACTGAACCCTACTGTACTATACTATATAGTACTGAACTGAACCCTACTATACTATACTATATAGTACTGAACTGAACCCTACTATACTATACTATATAGTACTGAACTGAACCCTACTGTACTATACTATATAATACTGAACTGAACCCTCCTATACTATACTATATAATACTGAACTGAACCCTCCTATACTATACTATATAGTACTGAACTGAACCCTACTGTACTATACTATATAGTACTGAACTGAACCCTACTCTACTATACTATATAGTACTGAACTTAACCCTACTTTACTATACAGCATAGTACTGAACTGAACCCTACTGTACTATACTATACAGTACTGAACTGAACCCTCCTATACTATACTATATAGTACTGAACTGAACCCTACTGTACTATACTATATAGTACTGAACTGAACCCTACTGTACTATATAGTACTGAACTGAACCCTACTATACTATACTATATAGTACTGAACTGAACCCTACTGTACTATACTATATAGTACTGAACTGAACCCTACTGTACTATACTATATAGTACTGAACTGAACCCTACTATACTACACTATATAATACTGAACTGAACTCTCCTATACTATACTATATCGTACTGAACTGAACCCTACTATACTATACTATATAGTACTGAACTGAACCCTACTGTACTATACTATATAGTACTGAACTGAACCCTACTATGCTATACTATATAGTACTGAACTGAACCCTACTGTACTATACTATATAGTACTGAACTGAACCCTACTATACTATACTATATAGTACTGAACTGAACCCTACTCTACTATACTATATAGTACTGAACTGAACCCTACTATACTATACTATATAGTACTGAACTGAACCCTACTGTACTATACTATATAGTACTGAACTGAACCCTACTATACTATACTATATAATACTGAACTGAACCCTCCTATACTATACTATATAGTACTGAACTGAACCCTACTATACTATACTATATAGTACTGAACTGAACCCTACTGTACTATACTATATAGTACTGAACTGAACCCTACTATACTATACTATATAGTACTGAACTGAACCCTACTGTACTATACTATATAGTACTGAACTGAACCCTACTGTACTATACTATATAGTACTGAACTGAACCCTACTGTACTATACTATATAGTACTGAACTGAACCCTACAGTACTATACTATATAGTACTGAACTGAACCCTACTATACTATATAGTACTGAACTGAACCCTACTCTACTATACTATATAGTACTGCACTGAACTGAACCCTACTGTACTATACCATATAGCACTGAACTGAACCCTACTATACTATACTATACTATATAATACTGAACTGAACCCTCCTCTACTATACTATATAGTACTGAACTGAACCCTTCTGTACTATACTATATAGTACTGAACTGAACCCTACTCTACTATACTATATAGTACTGAACTGAACCCTACTGTACTAGACTATATAGTACTGAACTGAACCCTACTCTACTATACAGCATAGTTCTGAACTGAACCCTACTCTACTATACTATATAGTACTGATCTGAACCCTACTTTACTATACAGCATAGTACTGAACTGAACCCTACTGTACTATACTATATAGTACTGAACTGAACCCTACTGTACTATACTATATAGTACTGAACTGAACCCTACTATACTATACTATATAATACTGAACTGAACCCTCATATACTATACTATATAGTATTGAACTGAACCCTACTATACTATACTATATAGTACTGAACTGAACCCTACTGTACTATACTATATAGTACTGAACTGAACCCTACTATACTATACTATATAGTACTGTACTGAACCCTACTGTACTATACTATATAGTACTGAACTGAACCCTACTATACTATACTATATAGTACTGAACTGAACCCTACTGTACTATACTATATAGTACTGAACTGAACCCTACTGTACTATACTATATAGTACTGAACTGAACCCTACTGTACTATACTATATAGTACTGAACTGAACCCTACAGTACTATACTATATAGTACTGAACTGAACCCTACTATACTATATAGTACTGAACTGAACCCTACTCTACTATACTATATAGTACTGCACTGAACTGAACCCTACTGTACTATACCATATAGCACTGAACTGAACCCTACTATACTATACTATATAGTACTGAACTGAACCCTACTATACTATACTATATAGTACTGAACTGAACCCTACTTTACTATACAGCATAGTACTGAACTGAACCCTACTGTACTATACTATACAGTACTGAACTGAACCCTACTGTACTATATAATACTGAACTGAACCCTAATGTACTATACTATATAGTCCTGAACTGAACCCTACTGTACTATACTATATAGTACTGAACTGAACCCTACTGTACTATATAATACTGAACTGAACCCTACTGTACTATACTATAGAGTACTGAACTGAACCCTACTATACTATACTATATAATACTGAACTGAACCCTCCTATACTATACTATATAGTACTGAACTGAACCCTACTGTACTATACTATATAGTACTGAACTGAACCCTACTGTACTATATAGTACTGAACTGAACCCTACTATACTATACTATATAGTACTGAACTGAACCCTACTGTACTATACTATATAGTACTGAACTGAACCCTACTGTACTATACTATATAGTACTGAACTGAACCCTACTATACTACACTATATAATTCTGAACTGAACTCTCCTATACTATACTATATCGTACTGAACTGAACCCTACTATACTATACTATATAGTACTGAACTGAACCCTACTGTACTATACTATATAGTACTGAACTGAACCCTACTATGCTATACTATATAGTGCTGAACTGAGCCCTACTGTACTATACTATATAGTACTGAACTGAACCCTACTATACTATACTATATAGTACTGAACTGAACCCTACTCTACTATACTATATAGTACTGAACTGAACCCTACTATACTATACTATATAGTACTGAACTGAACCCTACTGTACTATACTATATAGTACTGAACTGAACCCTACTATACTATACTATATAATACTGAACTGAACCCTCCTATACTATACTATATAGTACTGAACTGAACCCTACTATACTATACTATATAGTACTGTACTGAACCCTACTGTACTATACTATATAGTACTGAACTGAACCCTACTATACTATACTATATAGTACTGAACTGAACCCTACTGTACTATACTATATAGTACTGAACTGAACCCTACTGTACTATACTATATAGTACTGCATTGAACTGAACCCTACTGTACTATACCATATAGCACTGAACTGAACCCTACTATACTATACTATATAGTACTGAACTGAACCCTACTATACTATACTATATAATACTGAACTGAACCCTCCTATACTATACTATATAGTACTGAACTGAACCCTACTATACTATACTATATAGTACTGAACTGAACCCTACTATACTATACTATATAGTACTGAACTGAACCCCACTGTACTATACTATATAGTACTGAACTGAACCCTACTATACAATACTATATACTACTTAACTGAACACTACTGTACTATACTATATAGTACTGAACTGAACCCTACTATACTATACTATATAGTACTGAACGGAACCCTACTATACTATACTATATAGTACTGAACTGAACCCTACTATACTATACTATATAGTACTGAACTGAACCCTACTGTACTATACTATATAATACTGAACTGAACCCTCCTATACTATACTATATAATACTGAACTGAACCCTCCTATACTATACTATATAGTACTGAACTGAACCCTACTGTACTATACTATATAGTACTGAACTGAACCCTACTCTACTATACTATATAGTACTGAACTTAACCATACTTTACTATACAGCATAGTACTGAACTGAACCCTACTGTACTATACTATACAGTACTGAACTGAACCCTACTGTACTATATAATACTGAACTGAACCCTAATGTACTATACTATATAGTCCTGAACTGAACCCTACTGTACTATACTATATAGTACTGAACTGAACCCTACTGTACTATATAATACTGAACTGAACCCTACTGTACTATACTATAGAGTACTGAACTGAACCCTACTATACTATACTATATAATACTGAACTGAACCCTCCTATACTATACTATATAGTACTGAACTGAACCCTACTGTACTATACTATATAGTACTGAACTGAACCCTACTGTACTATATAGTACTGAACTGAACCCTACTATACTATACTATATAGTACTGAACTGAACCCTACTGTACTATACTATATAGTACTGAACTGAACCCTACTGTACTATACTATATAGTACTGAACTGAACCCTACTATACTATACTATATAGTACTGAACTGAACCCTACTGTACTATACTATATAGTACTGAACTGAACCCTACTGTACTATACTATATAGTACTGAACTGAACCCTACTGTACTATACTATATAGTACTGAACTGAACCCTACAGTACTATACTATATAGTACTGAACTAAACCCTACTATACTATATAGTACTGAACTGAACCCTACTCTACTATACTATATAGTACTGCACTGAACTGAACCCTACTGTACTATACCATATAGCACTGAACTGAACCCTACTATACTATACTATATAGTACTGAACTGAACCCTACTATACTATACTATATAGTACTGAACTGAACCCTACTATACTATACTATATAGTACTGAACTGAACCCTACTGTACTATACTATATAGTACTGAACTGAACCCTACTGTACTATACTATATAGTACTGAACTGAACCCTACTGTACTATACTATATAGTACTGAACTGAACCCTACAGTACTATACTATATAGTACTGAACTGAACCCTACTATACTATATAGTACTGAACTGAACCCTACTCTACTATACTATATAGTACTGCACTGAACTGAACCCTACTGTACTATACCATATAGCACTGAACTGAACCCTACTATACTATACTATATAGTACTGAACTGAACCCTACTATACTATACTATATAGTACTGAACTGAACCCTACTTTACTATACAGCATAGTACTGAACTGAACCCTACTGTACTATACTATACAGTACTGAACTGAACCCTACTGTACTATATAATACTGAACTGAACCCTAATGTACTATACTATATAGTCCTGAACTGAACCCTACTGTACTATACTATATAGTACTGAACTGAACCCTACTGTACTCTATAATACTGAACTGAACCCTACTGTACTATACTATAGAGTACTGAACTGAACCCTACTATACTATACTATATAATACTGAACTGAACCCTCCTATACTATACTATATAGTACTGAACTGAACCCTACTGTACTATACTATATAGTACTGAACTGAACCCTACTGTACTATATAGTACTGAACTGAACCCTACTATACTATACTATATAGTACTGAACTGAACCCTACTGTACTATACTATATAGTACTGAACTGAACCCTACTGTACAATACTATATAGTACTGAACTGAACCCTACTATACTACACTATATAATACTGAACTGAACTCTCCTATACTATACTATATCGTACTGAACTGAACCCTACTATACTATACTATATAGTACTGAACTGAACCCTACTGTACTATACTATATAGTACTGAACTGAACCCTACTATGCTATACTATATAGTGCTGAACTGAGCCCTACTGTACTATACTATATAGTACTGAACTGAACCCTACTATACTATACTATATAGTACTGAACTGAACCCTACTCTACTATACTATATAGTACTGAACTGAACCCTACTATACTATACTATATAGTACTGAACTGAACCCTACTGTACTATACTATATAGTACTGAACTGAACCCTACTATACTATACTATATAATACTGAACTGAACCCTCCTATACTATACTATATAGTACTGAACTGAACCCTACTATACTATACTATATAGTACTGTACTGAACCCTACTGTACTATACTATATAGTACTGAACTGAACCCTACTATACTATACTATATAGTACTGAACTGAACCCTACTGTACTATACTATATAGTACTGAACTGAACCCTACTGTACTATACTATATAGTACTGCACTGAACTGAACCCTACTGTACTATACCATATAGCACTGAACTGAACCCTACTATACTATACTATATAGTACTGAACTGAACCCTACTATACTATACTATATAATACTGAACTGAACCCTCCTATACTATACTATATAGTACTGAACTGAACCCTACTATACTATACTATATAGTACTGAACTGAACCCTACTATACTATACTATATAGTACTGAACTGAACCCCACTGTACTATACTATATAGTACTGAACTGAACCCTACTATACAATACTATATACTACTTAACTGAACACTACTGTACTATACTATATAGTACTGAACTGAACCCTACTATACTATACTATATAGTACTGAACGGAACCCTACTATACTATACTATATAGTACTGAACTGAACCCTACTATACTATACTATATAGTACTGAACTGAACCCTACTGTACTATACTATATAATACTGAACTGAACCCTCCTATACTATACTATATAATACTGAACTGAACCCTCCTATACTATACTATATAGTACTGAACTGAACCCTACTGTACTATACTATATAGTACTGAACTGAACCCTACTCTACTATACTATATAGTACTGAACTTAACCATACTTTACTATACAGCATAGTACTGAACTGAACCCTACTGTACTATACTATACAGTACTGAACTGAACCCTACTGTACTATATAATACTGAACTGAACCCTAATGTACTATACTATATAGTCCTGAACTGAACCCTACTGTACTATACTATATAGTACTGAACTGAACCCTACTGTACTATATAATACTGAACTGAACCCTACTGTACTATACTATAGAGTACTGAACTGAACCCTACTATACTATACTATATAATACTGAACTGAACCCTCCTATACTATACTATATAGTACTGAACTGAACCCTACTGTACTATACTATATAGTACTGAACTGAACCCTACTGTACTATATAGTACTGAACTGAACCCTACTATACTATACTATATAGTACTGAACTGAACCCTACTGTACTATACTATATAGTACTGAACTGAACCCTACTGTACTATACTATATAGTACTGAACTGAACCCTACTATACTACACTATATAATACTGAACTGAACTCTCCTATACTATACTATATCGTACTGAACTGAACCCTACTATACTATACTATATAGTACTGAACTGAACCCTACTGTACTATACTATATAGTACTGAACTGAACCCTACTATGCTATACTATATAGTACTGAACTGAACCCTACTGTACTATACTATATAGTACTGAACTGAACCCTACTATACTATACTATATAGTGCTGAACTGAGCCCTACTGTACTATACTATATAGTACTGAACTGAACCCTACTATACTATACTATATAGTACTGAACTGAACCCTACTCTACTATACTATATAGTACTGAACTGAACCCTACTATACTATACTATATAGTACTGAACTGAACCCTACTGTACTATACTATATAGTACTGAACTGAACCCTACTATACTATACTATATAATACTGAACTGAACCCTCCTATACTATACTATATAGTACTGAACTGAACCCTACTATACTATACTATATAGTACTGAACTGAACCCTACTGTACTATACTATATAGTACTGAACTGAACCCTACTATACTATACTATATAGTACTGAACTGAACCCTACTGTACTATACTATATAGTACTGAACTGAACCCTACTATACTATACTATATAGTACTGAACTGAACCCTACTGTACTATACTATATAGTACTGAACTGAACCCTACTATACTATACTATATAGTACTGAACTGAACCCTACTGTACTATACTATATAGTACTGAACTGAACCCTACTGTACTATACTATATAGTACTGAACTGAACCCTACTGTACTATACTATATAGTACTGAACTGAACCCTACAGTACTATACTATATAGTACTGAACTGAACCCTACTATACTATATAGTACTGAACTGAACCCTACTCTACTATACTATATAGTACTGCACTGAACTGAACCCTACTGTACTATACCATATAGCACTGAACTGAACCCTACTATACTATACTATACTATATAATACTGAACTGAACCCTCCTCTACTATACTATATAGTACTGAACTGAACCCTTCTGTACTATACTATATAGTACTGAACTGAACCCTACTCTACTATACTATATAGTACTGAACTGAACCCTACTGTACTAGACTATATAGTACTGAACTGAACCCTACTCTACTATACAGCATAGTTCTGAACTGAACCCTACTCTACTATACTATATAGTACTGATCTGAACCCTACTTTACTATACAGCATAGTACTGAACTGAACCCTACTGTACTATACTATATAGTACTGAACTGAACCCTACTGTACTATACTATATAGTACTGAACTGAACCCTACTATACTATACTATATAATACTGAACTGAACCCTCATATACTATACTATATAGTATTGAACTGAACCCTACTATACTATACTATATAGTACTGAACTGAACCCTACTGTACTATACTATATAGTACTGAACTGAACCCTACTATACTATACTATATAGTACTGTACTGAACCCTACTGTACTATACTATATAGTACTGAACTGAACCCTACTATACTATACTATATAGTACTGAACTGAACCCTACTGTACTATACTATATAGTACTGAACTGAACCCTACTGTACTATACTATATAGTACTGAACTGAACCCTACTGTACTATACTATATAGTACTGAACTGAACCCTACAGTACTATACTATATAGTACTGAACTGAACCCTACTATACTATATAGTACTGAACTGAACCCTACTCTACTATACTATATAGTACTGCACTGAACTGAACCCTACTGTACTATACCATATAGCACTGAACTGAACCCTACTATACTATACTATATAGTACTGAACTGAACCCTACTATACTATACTATATAGTACTGAACTGAACCCTACTTTACTATACAGCATAGTACTGAACTGAACCCTACTGTACTATACTATACAGTACTGAACTGAACCCTACTGTACTATATAATACTGAACTGAACCCTAATGTACTATACTATATAGTCCTGAACTGAACCCTACTGTACTATACTATATAGTACTGAACTGAACCCTACTGTACTATATAATACTGAACTGAACCCTACTGTACTATACTATAGAGTACTGAACTGAACCCTACTATACTATACTATATAATACTGAACTGAACCCTCCTATACTATACTATATAGTACTGAACTGAACCCTACTGTACTATACTATATAGTACTGAACTGAACCCTACTGTACTATATAGTACTGAACTGAACCCTACTATACTATACTATATAGTACTGAACTGAACCCTACTGTACTATACTATATAGTACTGAACTGAACCCTACTGTACTATACTATATAGTACTGAACTGAACCCTACTATACTACACTATATAATTCTGAACTGAACTCTCCTATACTATACTATATCGTACTGAACTGAACCCTACTATACTATACTATATAGTACTGAACTGAACCCTACTGTACTATACTATATAGTACTGAACTGAACCCTACTATGCTATACTATATAGTGCTGAACTGAGCCCTACTGTACTATACTATATAGTACTGAACTGAACCCTACTATACTATACTATATAGTACTGAACTGAACCCTACTCTACTATACTATATAGTACTGAACTGAACCCTACTATACTATACTATATAGTACTGAACTGAACCCTACTGTACTATACTATATAGTACTGAACTGAACCCTACTATACTATACTATATAATACTGAACTGAACCCTCCTATACTATACTATATAGTACTGAACTGAACCCTACTATACTATACTATATAGTACTGTACTGAACCCTACTGTACTATACTATATAGTACTGAACTGAACCCTACTATACTATACTATATAGTACTGAACTGAACCCTACTGTACTATACTATATAGTACTGAACTGAACCCTACTGTACTATACTATATAGTACTGCATTGAACTGAACCCTACTGTACTATACCATATAGCACTGAACTGAACCCTACTATACTATACTATATAGTACTGAACTGAACCCTACTATACTATACTATATAATACTGAACTGAACCCTCCTATACTATACTATATAGTACTGAACTGAACCCTACTATACTATACTATATAGTACTGAACTGAACCCTACTATACTATACTATATAGTACTGAACTGAACCCCACTGTACTATACTATATAGTACTGAACTGAACCCTACTATACAATACTATATACTACTTAACTGAACACTACTGTACTATACTATATAGTACTGAACTGAACCCTACTATACTATACTATATAGTACTGAACGGAACCCTACTATACTATACTATATAGTACTGAACTGAACCCTACTATACTATACTATATAGTACTGAACTGAACCCTACTGTACTATACTATATAATACTGAACTGAACCCTCCTATACTATACTATATAATACTGAACTGAACCCTCCTATACTATACTATATAGTACTGAACTGAACCCTACTGTACTATACTATATAGTACTGAACTGAACCCTACTCTACTATACTATATAGTACTGAACTTAACCATACTTTACTATACAGCATAGTACTGAACTGAACCCTACTGTACTATACTATACAGTACTGAACTGAACCCTACTGTACTATATAATACTGAACTGAACCCTAATGTACTATACTATATAGTCCTGAACTGAACCCTACTGTACTATACTATATAGTACTGAACTGAACCCTACTGTACTATATAATACTGAACTGAACCCTACTGTACTATACTATAGAGTACTGAACTGAACCCTACTATACTATACTATATAATACTGAACTGAACCCTCCTATACTATACTATATAGTACTGAACTGAACCCTACTGTACTATACTATATAGTACTGAACTGAACCCTACTGTACTATATAGTACTGAACTGAACCCTACTATACTATACTATATAGTACTGAACTGAACCCTACTGTACTATACTATATAGTACTGAACTGAACCCTACTGTACTATACTATATAGTACTGAACTGAACCCTACTATACTATACTATATAGTACTGAACTGAACCCTACTGTACTATACTATATAGTACTGAACTGAACCCTACTGTACTATACTATATAGTACTGAACTGAACCCTACTGTACTATACTATATAGTACTGAACTGAACCCTACAGTACTATACTATATAGTACTGAACTAAACCCTACTATACTATATAGTACTGAACTGAACCCTACTCTACTATACTATATAGTACTGCACTGAACTGAACCCTACTGTACTATACCATATAGCACTGAACTGAACCCTACTATACTATACTATATAGTACTGAACTGAACCCTACTATACTATACTATATAGTACTGAACTGAACCCTACTATACTATACTATATAGTACTGAACTGAACCCTACTGTACTATACTATATAGTACTGAACTGAACCCTACTGTACTATACTATATAGTACTGAACTGAACCCTACTGTACTATACTATATAGTACTGAACTGAACCCTACAGTACTATACTATATAGTACTGAACTGAACCCTACTATACTATATAGTACTGAACTGAACCCTACTCTACTATACTATATAGTACTGCACTGAACTGAACCCTACTGTACTATACCATATAGCACTGAACTGAACCCTACTATACTATACTATATAGTACTGAACTGAACCCTACTATACTATACTATATAGTACTGAACTGAACCCTACTTTACTATACAGCATAGTACTGAACTGAACCCTACTGTACTATACTATACAGTACTGAACTGAACCCTACTGTACTATATAATACTGAACTGAACCCTAATGTACTATACTATATAGTCCTGAACTGAACCCTACTGTACTATACTATATAGTACTGAACTGAACCCTACTGTACTCTATAATACTGAACTGAACCCTACTGTACTATACTATAGAGTACTGAACTGAACCCTACTATACTATACTATATAATACTGAACTGAACCCTCCTATACTATACTATATAGTACTGAACTGAACCCTACTGTACTATACTATATAGTACTGAACTGAACCCTACTGTACTATATAGTACTGAACTGAACCCTACTATACTATACTATATAGTACTGAACTGAACCCTACTGTACTATACTATATAGTACTGAACTGAACCCTACTGTACAATACTATATAGTACTGAACTGAACCCTACTATACTACACTATATAATACTGAACTGAACTCTCCTATACTATACTATATCGTACTGAACTGAACCCTACTATACTATACTATATAGTACTGAACTGAACCCTACTGTACTATACTATATAGTACTGAACTGAACCCTACTATGCTATACTATATAGTGCTGAACTGAGCCCTACTGTACTATACTATATAGTACTGAACTGAACCCTACTATACTATACTATATAGTACTGAACTGAACCCTACTCTACTATACTATATAGTACTGAACTGAACCCTACTATACTATACTATATAGTACTGAACTGAACCCTACTGTACTATACTATATAGTACTGAACTGAACCCTACTATACTATACTATATAATACTGAACTGAACCCTCCTATACTATACTATATAGTACTGAACTGAACCCTACTATACTATACTATATAGTACTGTACTGAACCCTACTGTACTATACTATATAGTACTGAACTGAACCCTACTATACTATACTATATAGTACTGAACTGAACCCTACTGTACTATACTATATAGTACTGAACTGAACCCTACTGTACTATACTATATAGTACTGCACTGAACTGAACCCTACTGTACTATACCATATAGCACTGAACTGAACCCTACTATACTATACTATATAGTACTGAACTGAACCCTACTATACTATACTATATAATACTGAACTGAACCCTCCTATACTATACTATATAGTACTGAACTGAACCCTACTATACTATACTATATAGTACTGAACTGAACCCTACTATACTATACTATATAGTACTGAACTGAACCCCACTGTACTATACTATATAGTACTGAACTGAACCCTACTATACAATACTATATACTACTTAACTGAACACTACTGTACTATACTATATAGTACTGAACTGAACCCTACTATACTATACTATATAGTACTGAACGGAACCCTACTATACTATACTATATAGTACTGAACTGAACCCTACTATACTATACTATATAGTACTGAACTGAACCCTACTGTACTATACTATATAATACTGAACTGAACCCTCCTATACTATACTATATAATACTGAACTGAACCCTCCTATACTATACTATATAGTACTGAACTGAACCCTACTGTACTATACTATATAGTACTGAACTGAACCCTACTCTACTATACTATATAGTACTGAACTTAACCATACTTTACTATACAGCATAGTACTGAACTGAACCCTACTGTACTATACTATACAGTACTGAACTGAACCCTACTGTACTATATAATACTGAACTGAACCCTAATGTACTATACTATATAGTCCTGAACTGAACCCTACTGTACTATACTATATAGTACTGAACTGAACCCTACTGTACTATATAATACTGAACTGAACCCTACTGTACTATACTATAGAGTACTGAACTGAACCCTACTATACTATACTATATAATACTGAACTGAACCCTCCTATACTATACTATATAGTACTGAACTGAACCCTACTGTACTATACTATATAGTACTGAACTGAACCCTACTGTACTATATAGTACTGAACTGAACCCTACTATACTATACTATATAGTACTGAACTGAACCCTACTGTACTATACTATATAGTACTGAACTGAACCCTACTGTACTATACTATATAGTACTGAACTGAACCCTACTATACTACACTATATAATACTGAACTGAACTCTCCTATACTATACTATATCGTACTGAACTGAACCCTACTATACTATACTATATAGTACTGAACTGAACCCTACTGTACTATACTATATAGTACTGAACTGAACCCTACTATGCTATACTATATAGTACTGAACTGAACCCTACTGTACTATACTATATAGTACTGAACTGAACCCTACTATACTATACTATATAGTGCTGAACTGAGCCCTACTGTACTATACTATATAGTACTGAACTGAACCCTACTATACTATACTATATAGTACTGAACTGAACCCTACTCTACTATACTATATAGTACTGAACTGAACCCTACTATACTATACTATATAGTACTGAACTGAACCCTACTGTACTATACTATATAGTACTGAACTGAACCCTACTATACTATACTATATAATACTGAACTGAACCCTCCTATACTATACTATATAGTACTGAACTGAACCCTACTATACTATACTATATAGTACTGAACTGAACCCTACTGTACTATACTATATAGTACTGAACTGAACCCTACTATACTATACTATATAGTACTGAACTGAACCCTACTGTACTATACTATATAGTACTGAACTGAACCCTACTGTACTATACTATATAGTACTGAACTGAACCCTACTGTACTATACTATATAGTACTGAACTGAACCCTACAGTACTATACTATATAGTACTGAACTGAACCCTACTATACTATATAGTACTGAACTGAACCCTACTCTACTATACTATATAGTACTGCACTGAACTGAACCCTACTGTACTATACCATATAGCACTGAACTGAACCCTACTATACTATACTATACTATATAATACTGAACTGAACCCTCCTCTACTATACTATATAGTACTGAACTGAACCCTTCTGTACTATACTATATAGTACTGAACTGAACCCTACTCTACTATACTATATAGTACTGAACTGAACCCTACTGTACTAGACTATATAGTACTGAACTGAACCCTACTCTACTATACAGCATAGTACTGAACTGAACCCTACAGTACTATACCATATAGCACTGAACTGAACCCTACTATACTATACTGAACTGAACCCTCCTCTACTATACTATATAGTACTGAACTGAACCCTACTGTACTATACTATATAGTACTGAACTGAACCCTAC
Source organism: Coregonus lavaretus (assembly GCF_964263955.1). Classification (NCBI taxonomy): domain Eukaryota; kingdom Metazoa; phylum Chordata; class Actinopteri; order Salmoniformes; family Salmonidae; genus Coregonus; species Coregonus lavaretus. The sequence goes on from NW_028164045.1 coordinate 143,695, forward strand.
TGTACTACTATACTATATAGTGCTGAACTGAACCCTACTGTACTATACTATATAGTATTGAACTGAACCCTACTGTACTATACTATATAGTACTGAACTGAACCCTACTGTACTATACTATATAGTACTGAACTGAACCCTACTATACTATACAGTATAGTACTGAACTGAACCCTACTCCACTATACAGCATAGTACTGAACCCTACTCTACTATACTATATAGTACTGAACTGAACCCTACTATACTATACTATATAGTACTGAACTGAACCCTACTTTACTAATCAGTACTGAACTGAACCCTACTCTACTATACAGTACTGAACTGAACCCTACTGTACTATACTATATAGTATTGAACTGAACCCTACTGTACTATACATTTACATTTTAGTCATTTAGCAGACGCTCTTATCCAGAGCGACTTACAGGAGCAATTAGGGTTAAGTGCCTTGCTCAAGGGCACATTTACGTCATTTAGCAGACGCTCTTATCCAGAGCGACTCACCAATTGGTGCGTTCACCCTATAGCCAGTGGGATAACCACTTTACAATACTATATAGTTCTGAACTGAACCCTACTGTACTATACTATATAGTACTGAACTGAACCCTACTATACTATACTATATAGTACTGAACTGAACCCTACTATACTATACTATATAGTACTGAACTGAACCCTACTCTACTATACTCCACTGTGCTCAAGGCAAACGGTGGCTATTTGAATAATCTCAAATATAACATATATTTTGATTTGTTTAACACTTTTTTGGTTACTACATGATTCCATATGTGTTATTTCATAGTTTTGATGTCTTCACTATTATTCTACAATGTAAAAAATAGTAAAAATAAAGAAAAACCCTTGAATGAGTTGGTGTGTCTCCCTGGCATATTACATCATTTATGCAGCAGCATACAATACATTTTTGGACTCACCTTGTTGTGCTGTGCTCACTTGAACAGGAAGGTGGCCGGTGGTCCTTCTTGTGGGCTCTAGAAAGAGGCACGAAATCCCGACCTGAACGTGGCAGCAGTCATGCTGGATTGACAGCATGGTCAATGTATTTAAACTTTTCTGGCCCATGGCGTTACCCCCTTTTTTGTGATATCGAATTGGTAGTTACGACCTTGTCTCATCGCTTGTCTCAACTCCCCTACGGACTCGACGAAGGTCGAGAGCCAAGCCGCACTGCTTCTTGACACACTGCTCGCTTAACCCGGAAGCCAGCCGCACCAATGTGTCGGAGGAAACACTGTCGAACTGACGACCGTAGTCAGCTTGCAGGAGCCCGGCCCGCCACAAGGAGTCGCTAGAGCACGATGGGACAAGGACATCCTGGCCGGCCAAACCCTCCCCTAACCCGGACGACGCTGGGCCAAACCCTCCCCACTAACCCGGACGACGCTGGGCAAAACCCTCCCCTAACCCGGACGACGCTGGGCCAAACCCTCCCCTAACCCGGACGACGCTGGGCCAAACCCTCCCCTAACCCGGCCGACGCTGGGCCAAACCCTCCCCTAACCCGGACGACGCTGGGCCAAACCCTCCCCTAACCCGGACGACGCTGGGCAAAACCCTCCCCTAACCCGGACGACGCTGGGCCAAACCCTCCCCTAACCCGGACGACGCTGGGCCAAACCCTCCCCTAACCCGGCCGACGCTGGGCCGAACCCTCCCCTAACCCGGACGACGCTGGGCCAAACCCTCCCCTAACCCGGACGACGCTGGGCCAAACCCTCCCCTAACCCGGACGACGCTGGGCCAAACCCTCCCCTAACCCGGACGACGCTGGGCCAAACCCTCCCCTAACCCGGACGACGCTGGGCCAAACCCTCCCCTAACCCGGACGACGCTGGGCCAAACCCTCCCCTAACCCGGACGACGCTGGGCCAAACCCTCCCCTAACCCGGACGACGCTGGGCCAAACCCTCCCCTAACCCGGACGACGCTGGGCCAAACCCTCCCCTAACCCGGACGACGCTGGGCCAAACCCTCCCCTAACCCGGACGACGCTGGGCCAAACCCTCCCCTAACCCGGACGACGCTGGGCCAAACCCTCCCCTAACCCGGACGACGCTGGGCCAAACCCTCCCCTAACCCGGACGACGCTGGGCCAATTGTGCACCGCCTCATGGGACTCCCGGTCACAGCCGGCTGTGACACAGCCTGGGATCGAACCCGGGGCTGCAGTGGCACTTAGCACTCATTGTTGAATTTGCGATTTCCAACTTGTTGTGTAATGTTTATGTCCAATGGCCGATGAGCACCGATATGTTTTATCTATCATTTCTCTTCATATGACAAGGATTGAAAAGGATTTGCCAGTAGATTGTTGACTTGATGCATAATGATGACTGCTTGACTAGCTTGCTAGCTAAGATTTTGAAAGTATGACGTTGACATGATCAGTCCAATCAAAGCTAGGGTAGATATAACGCGATTTGACGTCATTTTATCTGTGGCCAATGACCTTGAGCCTTCTTGGATGGGCACTTCTAATGTAAGTCTATGGCAGCACCCAAGGGGCTTGAATTTTCGAGCTCTACCCGTAGATTTTGCGGTGACGTAGTGTCCCCATGAGTGACAGAACACTGAGCCAATCACAGCGCAACTAGAGAACATTATTCTATGGGTTATATACTGACCTGTACTCTGACTGTCTCTATGGGTTATATACTGACCTGTACTCTGACTGTCTCTATGAGTTATATACTGACCTGTACTCTAACTGTCTCTATGGGTTATATACTGACCTGTACTCTGGCTGTCTCTATGGGTTATATACTGACCTGTACTCTGACTGTCTCTATGGGTTATATACTGACCTGTACTCTGGCTGTCTCTATGGGTTATATACTGACCTGTACTCTGGCTGTCTCTATGGGTTATATACTGACCTGTACTCTGACTGTCTCTATGGGTTATATACTGACCTGTACTCTGACTGTCTCTATGGGTTATATACTGACCTGTACTCTGACTGTCTCTATTGGTTATATACTGACCTGTACTCTGGCTGTCTCTATGGGTTATATACTGACCTGTACTCTGACTGTCTCTATGGGTTATATACTGACCTGTACTCTGACTGTCTCTATGGGTTATACTGTATATACTGACCTGTACTCTGACTGTTTCTATGGGTTATACTGTATACTGACCTGTACTCTGACTGTCTCTATGGGTTATATACTGACCTATACTCTGACTGTCTCTATGGGTTATATACTGACCTGTACTCTGGCTGTCTCTATGGGTTATACTGTATATACTGACCTGTACTCTGACTGTCTCTATGGGTTATATACTGACCTGTACTCTGGCTGTCTCTATGGGTTATATACTGACCTGTCCTCTGACTGTCTCTATGGGTTATATACTGACCTGTACTCTGACTGTCTCTATGGGTTATATACTGACCTGTACTCTGGCTGTCTCTATGGGTTATATACTGACCTGTACTCTGGCTGTCTCTATGGGTTATATACTGACCTGTACTCTGACTGTCTCTATTGGTTATACTGTATACTGACCTGTACTCTGACTGTCTCTATGGGTTATATACTGACCTGTACTCTGGCTGTCTCTATGGGTTATATACTGACCTGTACTCTGACTGTCTCTATGGGTTATATACTGACCTGTACTCTGACTGTCTCTATGGGTTATATACTGACCTGTACTCTGGCTGTCTCTATGGGTTAAATACTGACCTGTACTCTGACTGTCTCTATGGGTTATATACTGACCTGTACTCTGGCTGTCTCTATGGGTTATATACTGACCTGTACTCTGGCTGTCTCTATGGGTTATATACTGACCTGTACTCTGGCTGTCTCTATGGGTTATATACTGACCTGTACTCTGGCTGTCTCTATGGGTTATATACTGACCTGTACTCTGACTGTCTCTATGGGTTATATACTGACCTGTACTCTGGCTGTCTCTATGGGTTATATACTGACCTGTACTCTGACTGTCTCTATTGGTTATACTGTATACTGACCTGTACTCTGACTGTCTCTATGGGTTATACTGTATATACTGACCTGTACTCTGACTGTCTCTATGGGTTATATACTGACCTGTACTCTGGCTGTCTCTATGGGTTAAATACTGACCTGTACTCTGACTGTCTCTATGGGTTATATACTGACCTGTACTCTGGCTGTCTCTATGGGTTATATACTGACCTGTACTCTGGCTGTCTCTATGGGTTATATACTGACCTGTACTCTGGCTGTCTCTATGGGTTATATACTGACCTGTACTCTGGCTGTCTCTATGGGTTATATACTGACCTGTACTCTGACTGTCTCTATGGGTTATATACTGACCTGTACTCTGGCTGTCTCTATGGGTTATATACTGACCTGTACTCTGGCTGTCTCTATGGGTTATATACTGACCTGTACTCTGACTGTCTCTATGGGTTATATACTGACCTGTACTCTGGCTGTCTCTATGGGTTATATACTGACCTGTACTCTGACTGTCTCTATTGGTTATACTGTATACTGACCTGTACTCTGACTGTCTCTATGGGTTATATACTGACCTGTACTCTGGCTGTCTCTATGGGTTATATACTGACCTGTACTCTGGCTGTCTCTATGGGTTATATACTGACCTGTACTCTGGCTGTCTCTATGGGTTATATACTGACCTGTACTCTGGCTGTCTCTATGGGTTATATACTGACCTGTACTCTGACTGTCTCTATGGGTTATATACTGACCTGTACTCTGGCTGTCTCTATGGGTTATATACTGACCTGTACTCTGGCTGTCTCTATGGGTTATATACTGACCTGTACTCTGACTGTCTCTATGTAGTTAGTTACAGTATACTGTAGTTTAGTGTAATCTACTGCACTGAACTATATAGTACTCTACTGTACTCTACTGAACTGAACTCTACTGTTTATACCCACTCTATATCCAGTCCCATATGGCTGGAGACGTCCCATATGAAGGGCTGGAGACGTCCCATATGAAGGGCTGGAGACGTCCCATATGAAGGACAGATACACCAGAGACATGTGGGGGTTTGGGAGAGAACCATGGCTTTGTACACTTGGTCCTTCCTGTTTCCTGTTTACTAAAACAGACCATTTAAAATAACATGACAACAAACACATTAAACATAAAACATTTATTTCTATACAAATATGGCACATGATCTGTACAGAAATCTTCTTCCTCCAATATTTAGTTTATGAGAGGACCAGTACCGGCCCTGCTAGCACTGAGCGTTGGGATGTGGTTCTGAATGGGTCTGCCATCCACGGATACGTTTCATCTGTTGCATATTAAGTGACAGACAAGAGTTTCAGACAAACAAAAGCTACATCCTCTTCAAGGTATTCAGTCAGCCGTTTAGTGTGAGGGGGGAAAATCTAGTCAAGGCATTAAGGCCTTCATAACCAACTCCACCTTTAACATCTCATCATACAACCCCTCCGGGCTCTACAACAGCGGTTCAGGATCAAACTAATGGACTGGTGTGTGTGTGTGTGTGTGTACGTGTGTGTGTGTGTGTGTGTGTGTGTGTACGTGTGTTTAGTAGGGTTAAATGTCTGTCAAACCCCCTGCTTTTAGAGCTCTGTGTGTGTGTGTAGTTGTGTGTGTGTGTGTCTGCGTCGGTCTGTGTGTCTCAGTGTGTCTCTCTCAGAAGGTGCTCTGTAGCAGACAGTGACAGCCGCAGCCTGTAGGACATTCGTCCTGTGTTCTGAACCACTCCATCATGTGGGAGGTGTGTCCCCCGTGACCGCAGCTCAGACAGAAGTTAGAGGAGCCTCGTACAGCCACGTGACAGATGGCACACTGGAAGGTGAACCGCTTACACACAGCACACTGAGTCCCCCGCGCCTGGCTACGACAATGGTAGCAGTACACACCAAACTCTGAAGAGAGAGGAGGAGGAGGAGGAGAGGGGGTGGAGGAGGAGAGGGGGAGGAGGAGAGGGGGAGGAGGAGGAGAGGGGGAGGAGGAGGAGAGGGGGAGGAGGAGAGGGGGTGGATGGAGAGAGAAGGGAAGTTAGAGAGGGGGAGGAGGAGGAGGAGAGGGGGTGGATGGAGAGAGGAGGGAAGTTAGAGAGGAGGGAGGAGGAGGAGGAGAGGGGGTGGATGGAGAGAGGAGGGAAGTTAGAGAGGAGGGAGGAGAGGGGGAGGAGGAGGAGGAGGAGGGGAAGGAGGAGGAGGAGGAGAGGGGGAAGAGGAGGAGAGGGGGTAGATGGAGAGAGGAGGAGGAGAGGGGGAGGAGGAGAGGGGAGGGAGGAGAGGGTGAGGATGGAGAGAGGAGGGAAGTTAGAGAGGGGGAGGAGGAGGAGGAGGAGGAGGAGGAGGAGGAGGGTGTGGATGGAGAGAGGAAACAAATGGAGTCAGTTCAGATTCAATTCAAAGCTCAGAGTTTATCTCTACTGATGATCTCTCTCAGTGAAAATAGAACTCTTCGGGCTCGATTCATCCATATCGCGGCAGTTCAGCGCTATTTAAATTTAAAGGCAATGTTCCCGCTTTTGCGAAGACTGCATTCACGGTAAACGCTCCATATATCAGCTCAATCGTAAATGACCATTACATTTTAATTGTGATATAGTGCTGAACTTCCGCGATACGTATTGAATGGAGCCCTTCCTTTCTATCTGAGGGGTTTAGTACAGAGTTGGGGTCAATTCCATTTCAATTCAGTCAATTCAGGAAGCAAACTGAAATTCCAATGAAATGTTTTCTCATTGAGAAGCGTTGAGCAGAATTGGAATAGAAAGGCCTGTTTATTTCCTGAATTGACCCAACCCTGGTAAACTATCTATCCAGGAGACTCACCGATGCCTTTGTGAGGTTCAGGAGGACAGGAGGTGAACTTGAGGACCTCTGCTCTCTTTTCCTTCAGACCCCAGCGATGGAGGATCTCCCCGTAACACTTCTTAAAGTCATCGAACTGCAGCGTGTTCGCCGGGTCCAGCAGCCTGGGAGGGGAGAGAGAGAGAGAACCATACATCTAGAACACTTCTGCCCTATGTTCCTATTGCTGCTGGTTTACAACGGGTCCTAGGTAAGATGGCCGACATTGTTGTTCCATTCTGATGCAGACATCAGCCTCTCTGTTGTTCCACTGCATGTCTATGAAGAACACATTGGCTTGTCTTTTATATGTGTTTTCTAACATCTAATTCCGGACAACTCAATGACCTTTTATTCATGTCGTGCTGTTCCCTCTCTCGCTCGCGGGGGTCTGAGTAAACCTGGTTGGCATAGCGATAGTCGTCAGGCGAGGATTCCCCCAAGGGAGGGACGTGTTCCGGGTCTCGACCTGATGAAACAGAGAGAGATCTCCGTTTTACACTGATGTCGTTGACGCTGGGTATCTATGGAGAATATCAGCAGATTTGACTGTCTGTTCCTCAGGCCAGCTGCAGGTTAGAGTCAAATCATGACTCTCTACAGGCGCCCGAACCATCCTGAAAGGGGACTGGTGATGATAACTTTATTCCCTATACAGCACACCACTGTTGGACAAAAATAGCACACTTCATTATAGGGAATAGGGTGCAGGCTCTGACCTAAAGTAGTGCACTAGATACACTATATACACAGCAGTATGTGGACACCCCTTCATATTAGTGGATTCTAATAGAGATACACTATATACACAGCAGTATGTGGACACCCCTTCATATTAGTGGATTCTAATAGAGATGCACTATATATACAGCAGTATGTGGACACCCCTTCATATTAGTGGATTCTAATAGAGATGCACTATATATACAGCAGTATGTGGACACCCCTTCATATTAGTGGATTCTAATAGAGATGCACTATATATACAGCAGTATGTGGACACCCCTTCATATTAGTGGATTCTAATAGAGATGCACTATATATACAGCAGTATGTGGACACCCCTTCATATTAGTGGATTCTAATAGAGATGCACTATATATACAGCAGTATGTGGACACCCCTTCATATTAGTGGATTCTAATAGAGATGCACTATATATACAGCAGTATGTGGACACCCCTTCATATTAGTGGATTCTAATAGAGATGCACTATATATACAGCAGTATGTGGACACCCCTTCATATTAGTGGATTCTAATAGAGATGCACTATATATACAGCAGTATGTGGACACCCCTTCATATTAGTGAATTCTAATAGATATGCACTATATATACAGCAGTATGTGGACACCCCTTCATATTAGTGGATTCTAATAGAGATGCACTATATATACAGCAGTATGTGGACACCCCTTCATATTAGTGGATTCTAATAGAGATGCACTATATATACAGCAGTATGAGGACACCCCTTCATATTAGTGGATTCTATTAGATATACACTATATATACAGCAGTATGTGGACACCCCTTCATATTAGTGGATTCTAATAGAGATGCACTATATATACAGCAGTATGAGGACACCCCTTCATATTAGTGGATTCTATTAGATATACACTATATATACAGCAGTATGTGGACACCCCTTCATATTAGTGGATTCTAATAGAGATGCACTATATATACAGCAGTATGTGGACACCCCTTCATATTAGTGGATTCTAATAGAGATGCACTATATATACAGCAGTATGTGGACACCCCTTCATATTAGTGGATTCTAATAGAGATGCACTATATATACAGCAGTATGTGGACACCCCTTCGTATTAGTGGATTCTAATAGAGATGCACTATATATACAGCAGTATGTGGACACCCCTTCATATTAGTGGATTCTAATAGAGATGCACTATATATACAGCAGTATGTGGACACCCCTTCATATTAGTGGATTCTAATAGAGATGCACTATATATACACAGCAGTATGTGGACACCCCTTCATATTAGTGGATTCTAATAGAGATGCACTATATATACAGCAGTATGTGGACACCCCTTCATATTAGTGGATTCTAATAGAGGTGCACTATATATACAACAGTATGTGGACACCCCTTCATATTAGTGGATTCTAATAGAGATGCACTATATATACAGCAGTATGTGGACACCCCTTCATATTAGTGGATTCTAATAGATATGCACTATATATACAGCAGTATGTGGACACCCCTTCATATTAGTGGATTCTAATAGATATACACTATATATACAGCAGTATGTGGACACCCCTTCATATTAGTGCATTCTAATAGAGATGCACTATATATACAGCAGTATGTGGACACCCCTTCATATTAGTGGATTCTAATAGAGATGCACTATATATACAGCAGTATGTGGACACCCCTTCATATTAGTGGATTCTAATAGAGATGCACTATATATACAGCAGTATGTGGACACCCCTTCATATTAGTGGATTCTAATAGAGATGCACTATATATACAGCAGTATGTGGACACCCCTTCATATTAGTGGATTCTAATAGAGATGCACTATATATACAGCAGTATGTGGACACCCCTTCATATTAGTGGATTCTAATAGAGATGCACTATATATACAGCAGTATGGGGACACCCCTTCATATTAGTGGATTCTAATAGAGATGCACTATATATACAGCAGTATGTGGACACCCCTTCATATTAGTGGATTCAGCTATTTCAGCCACACCCGTTGCTGACAGGTGTATAAAATCGAGCACACCGCCATAGACAAACATTGGCAGTAGAATGGCCTTACTGAAGAGCTCAGTGACTTTCAACGTTGCACAGTCATACATTTACATTTACGCCAGAGCAGCGAACAGTTTTGACTGGGCTGAGCGGGTCATAGGATGCCACCTTTCCAACAAGTCAGTTCGTCAAATTTCTGCCCTGCTAGAGCTGCCCCGGTCAACTGTAAGTGCTGTTGTTGTGAAGTGGAAACATCTAGGAGCAACAACGGCTCAGCCGTGAAGTGGTAGGCCACACAAGCTCACAGAACGGGACCGCCGAGTGCTGAAGCGCGTAGTTTTATCACTTGTGTGCTGAATCGCGGCTGCTCGGCCATGGGTTTCCATGGCAGCCGCACACAAGCCTCAGATCACCATGCACAATGCCAATGTTCCAACATCTAGTGGAAAGCCTTCCCAGAAGAGTGGAGGCTGTTATAGCAGCAAAGGGGGGACCAACTCCATATTAATGGATGTGATTTTGGAACGAGTTGTTCAACGAGCAGGTGTCCACATACTGTTGGTCATGTAGTGTACTAGTGAACAGGGTGCTGGCCTCAGAGTCTTCTGGGGTCATACTGTATGTTTCTTTATGGGTTACATACCGACGCTCCAGGTGGTGACGGAGTCTGAGGTGCTGGAACAGGAGCCTGACGTCACAGAGCTGGACGTGTAACTGGGCTGGAGGAGAGGGAGGGAGGGAGAGAGAGGGAGGGAGGGAGGGAGGGAGGGAGGGGCACAGAGGGAGGGAGAGGGAGAGGGAGGGAGGGAGAGGGAGAGGGAGAGGGAGAGGGAGAGGGAGAGAGAGAGAGAGAGAGAGAGAGAGAGAGAGAGAGAGAGAGCATTTGAAAAACATTTTCAGACTGATGTATCGTGAGTGATGAGGGGGGAACAGAGAAGAGACTTACGTATCGTGAGTGATGAGGGGGGAGGAAGGTGGAGCGCGGGGGGTGGTGTTGTCCATACAGGGAGAAGTCGTCCTGAGAACAGCCCTGGGTCCTGAACACACTACACAGCATGGCTACCGACTGGACATCACTCATCAGGCTGTAGTGGTTTAGGCTGGGGAGGAGGGGACAGAGACAGACCTGAGAACAGCCCTGGGTCCTGAACACACTACACAGCATGGCTACCGACTGGACATCACTCATCAGGCTGTAGTGGTTTAGGCTGGGGAGGAGGAGGGGACAGAGACAGACACTAACTGGCTTATTCCCTCCAGTATATACAGGAAGTAGCCTTGTCTGAGACACAATGACACATAATGGCCCCCATCTCCTGTTTCTGTAGTGAGACAGCTTGATGTACCAGTACACCCCCTGGACAGGACACTAGTCTATCTCCTGTTTCTGTAGTGAGACAGCTTGATGTACAGTACACCCCCTGGACAGGACACTAGTCTATCTCCTGTTTCTGTAGTGAGACAGCTTGATGTACCAGTACACCCCCTGGACAGGACACTAGTCTATCTCCTGTTTCTGTAGTGAGACAGCTTGATGTACAGTACACCCCCTGGACAGGACACTAGTCTATCTCCTGTTTCTGTAGTGAGGCAGCAGGACACCCCCTGGACAGGACACTAGTCTATCTCCTGTTTCTGTAGTGAGACAGCTTGATGTACCAGTACACCCCCTGGACAGGACACTAGTCTATCTCCTGTTTCTGTAGTGAGACAGCTTGATGTACCAGTACACCCCCTGGACAGGACACTAGTCTATCTCCTGTTTCTGTAGTGAGGCAGCAGGACACCCCCTGGACAGGACACTAGTCTATCTCCTGTTTCTGTAGTGAGACAGCTTGATGTACAGTACACCCCCTGGACAGGACACTAGTCTATCTCCTGTTTCTGTAGTGAGACAGCTTGATGTACCAGTCCACCCCCTGGACAGGACACTAGTCTATCTCCTGTTTCTGTAGTGAGGCAGCTTGATGTACAGTACACGCCCTGGACAGGACACTAGTCTATCTCCTGTTTCTGTAGTGAGACAGCTTGATGTACCAGTACACCCCCTGGACAGGACACTAGTCTATCTCCTGTTTCTGTAGTGAGACAGCTTGATGTACAGTACACCCCCTGGACAGGACACTAGTCTATCTCCTGTTTCTGTAGTGAGACAGCTTGATGTACAGTACACCCCCTGGACAGGACACTAGTCTATCTCCTGTTTCTGTAGTGAGACAGCTTGATGTACCAGTACACCCCCTGGACAGGACACTAGTCTATCTCCTGTTTCTGTAGTGAGACAGCTTGATGTACCAGTACACCCCCTGGACAGGACACTAGTCTATCTCCTGTTTCTGTAGTGAGGCAGCTTGATGTACCAGGTCACCCCCTGGACAGGACACTAGTCTATCTCCTGTTTCTGTAGTGAGACAGCTTGATGTACCAGTACACCCCCTGGACAGGACACTAGTCTATCTCCTGTTTCTGTAGTGAGACAGCTTGATGTACCAGTACACCCCCTGGACAGGACACTAGTCTATCTCCTGTTTCTGTAGTGAGACAGCTTGATGTACCAGTACACCCCCTGGACAGGACACTAGTCTATCTCCTGTTTCTGTAGTGAGACAGCTTGATGTACCAGTACACCCCCTGGACAGGACACTAGTCTATCTCCTGTTTCTGTAGTGAGACAGCTTGATGTACCAGTACACCCCCTGGACAGGACACTAGTCTATCTCCTGTTTCTGTAGTGAGACAGCTTGATGTACCAGTACACCCCCTGGACAGGACACTAGTCTATCTCCTGTTTCTGTAGTGAGACAGCTTGATGTACCAGTACACCCCCTGGACAGGACACTAGTCTATCTCAGGGCCCACAGGACTCTGGCTAAAGGTAGTGTGCTAACCAGGAAACAGGAAATAGGGTGCCACAGAGATAATAAAAGTGTTACCTCAGAGATGAATCTAAGGCAGCAGAGTTATACATTTCACTCAGAAAAGATCACAACTAGAAGGTTAAAGAGGAAAAACATCAGTACTTTATTATCTAATATTATTAGTGAAGACAAATGTGAGGTTTTAATATCCCATAATGGGTGATAATAATCCTCTGGTAGATCAGGGGTGTCAAACTCCATTCCTGGAGGCATGTTTCTGCTGGTCTTTGGCTCTGGTAGATCAGGGGTCAAACTCCATTCCTGGAGGTATGTTTCTGCTGGTCTTTGTCTGCGTTTACACAGGCAGCCCAATTCTGACCTGTTGCCTAATCATTGTTCTTTTGACCATTCAGATCAGATCTTTAACCAATTATTGGGCAAAAAGATCACAATTGGTCTGCCTGTGTAAACGCAGCCTTAATGATTTCCTTTCAGTGTGTCCAATTAAGACAACCAGGTGAGGGGAGTTCTTAACTAGTCAATGAACTTAATTGATTAAACAAGTACAAGGGGGTGTGAAAACCCGCAGACACTCGGTGCTCCGGGAACGGAGTGTAACAGCACTGTGGTAGAGGATGAACAGCTGCCTGTCATTCACAGTAGGGGACATGTGCTGTATACAAAACATTAAGAACACCTAATACTGAATGTCAATGGAAAGAGCAGGTGTTCATAATGTTTTGTTCACTCACTGTGCTCATCTGTAGCTCAGCTGGTAGAGCACGGCGCTTGTAACGCCAGGGTAGTGGGTTCGATCCCCGGGACCACCCATACACAAAACATTTATGCACGCATGACTGTAAGTCGCTTTGGATAAAAGCGTCTGCTAATTGGCATATTATTATTATTATTATTATTATTATTATTATTATCATCAGTATAGTATATTTGCCTGCTACTCACAGAGTCTCCAGCAGGTGGCGGCCAAACGGGTGTCTGGCCCAGGGAGCGTCTGCATCAGGATCTGAGTCAGAATCAGGACTGAGTTCTAGACTGGTGGCAGCCGAGGCCAGGGCCCACACCTACAGAACCCAGAGTTAATACAGGGCCCACACCTACAGAACCCAGAGTTAATACAGGGCCCACACCTACAGAACCCAGAGTTAATACAGGGGCCACAACTACAGAACCCAGAGTTAATACAGGGTCCACACCTACAGAACCCAGAGTTAATACAGGGCCCACACCTACAGAACCCAGAGTTAATACAGGGCCCACACCTACAGAACCCAGAGTTAATACAGGGCCCACACCTACAGAACCCAGAGTTAATACAGGGTCCACACCTACAGAACCCAGAGTTAATACAGGGTCCATACCTACAGAACCCAGAGTTAATACAGGGCCCACACCTACAGAACCCAGAGTTAATACAGGGCCCACACCTACAGAACCCAGAGTTAATACAGGGCCCACACCTACAGAACCCAGAGTTAATACAGGGCCCACACCTACAGAACCCAGAGTTAATACAGGGCCCACACCTACAGAACCCAGAGTTAATACAGGGCCCACACCTACAGAACCCAGAGTTAATACAGGGCCCACACCTACAGAACCCAGAGTTAATACAGGGTCCACACCTACAGAACCCAGAGTTAATACAGGGCCCACACCTACAGAACCCAGAGTTAATACAGGGTCCACACCTACAGAACCCAGAGTTAATACAGGGCCCACACCTACAGAACCCAGAGTTAATACAGGGCCCACACCTACAGAACCCAGAGTTAATACAGGGCCCACACCTACAGAACCCAGAGTTAATACAGGGCCCACACCTACAGAACCCAGAGTTAATACAGGGTCCACACCTACAGAACCCAGAGTTAATACAGGGCCCACACCTACAGAACCCAGAGTTAATACAGGGCCCACACCTACAGAACCCAGAGTTAGATGTCTCTGATCAGACCTACCTTAGCCATGTCTCTGTCTCTCTGATCAGACCTACCTTAGCCATGTCTCTGTCTCTCTGATCAGACCTACCTTAGCCATGTCTCTGTCTCTCTGATCAGACCTACCTTAGTCATGTCTCTGTCTCTCTGATCAGACCTACCTTAGCCATGTCTCTGATCAGACCTACCTTAGCCATGTCTCTGTCTCTCTGATCAGACCTACCTTAGCCATGTCTCTGTCTCTCTGATCAGACCTACCTTAGCCATGTCTCTGTCTCTCTGATCAGACCTACCTTAGTCATGTCTCTGTCTCTCTGATCAGACCTACCTTAGCCATGTCTCTGATCAGACCTACCTTAGCCATGTCTCTGTCTCTCTGATCAGACCTACCTTAGCCATGTCTCTGTCTCTCTGATCAGACCTACCTTAGCCATGTCTCTGATCAGACCTACCTTAGCCATGTCTCTAATCAGACCTACCTTAGTCATGTCTCTGATCAGACCTACCTTAGCCATGTCTCTGTCTCTCTGATCAGACCTACCTTAGTCATGTCTCTGTCTCTCTGATCAGACCTACCTTAGCCATGTCTCTGTCTCTCTGATCAGATCTACCTTAGCCATGTCTCTGTCTCTCTGATCAGACCTACCTTAGCCATGTCTCTGTCTCTCTGATCAGACCTACCTTAGCCATGTCTCTGATCAGACCTACCTTAGCCATGTCTCTGTCTCTCTGATCAGACCTACCTTAGTCATGTCTCTGTCTCTCTGATCAGACCTACCTTAGCCATGTCTCTGATCAGACCTACCTTAGCCATGTCTCTGATCAGACCTACCTTAGCCATGTCTCTGTCTCTCTGATCAGACCTACCTTAGCCATGTCTCTGTCTCTCTGATCAGACCTACCTTAGCCATGTCTCTGTCTCTCTGATCAGACCTACCTTAGCCATGTCTCTGATCAGACCTACCTTAGCCATGTCTCTGATCAGACCTACCTTAGCCATGTCTCTGTCTCTCTGATCAGACCTACCTTAGCCATGTCTCTGTCTCTCTGATCAGACCTACCTTAGCCATGTCTCTGATCAGACCTACCTTAGCCATGTCTCTGTCTCTCTGATCAGACCTACCTTAGCCATGTCTCTGATCAGACCTACCTTAGCCATGTCTCTGTCTCTCTGATCAGACCTACCTTAGCCATGTCTCTGTCTCTCTGATCAGACCTACCTTAGCCATGTCTCTGTCTCTCTGATCAGACCTACCTTAGCCATGTCTCTGATCAGACCTACCTTAGCCATGTCTCTGATCAGACCTACCTTAGCCATGTCTCTGTCTCTCTGATCAGACCTACCTTAGCCATGTCTCTGTCTCTCTGATCAGACCTACCTTAGCCATGTCTCTGTCTCTCTGATCAGACCTACCTTAGTCATGTCTCTGATCAGACCTACCTTAGCCATGTCTCTGTCTCTCTGATCAGACCTACCTTAGCCATGTCTCTGATCAGACCTACCTTAGCCATGTCTCTGTCTCTCTGATCAGACCTACCTTAGTCATGTCTCTGATCAGACCTACCTTAGTCATGTCTCTGTCTCTCTGATCAGACCTACCTTAGCCATGTCTCTGATCAGACCTACCTTAGTCATGTCTCTGATCAGACCTACCTTAGTCATGTCTCTGATCAGACCTACCTTAGTCATGTCTCTGTCTCTCTGATCAGACCTACCTTAGCCATGTCTCTGATCAGACCTACCTTAGTCATGTCTCTGATCAGACCTACCTTAGTCATGTCTCTGTCTCTCTGATCAGACCTACCTTAGCCATGTCTCTGATCAGACCTACCTTAGCCATGTCTCTGTCTCTCTGATCAGACCTACCTTAGCCATGTCTCTGTCTCTCTGATCAGACCTACCTTAGCCATGTCTCTGTCTCTCTGATCAGACCTACCTTAGCCATGTCTCTGATCAGACCTACCTTAGCCATGTCTCTGTCTCTCTGATCAGACCTACCTTAGCCATGTCTCTGTCTCTCTGATCAGACCTACCTTAGTCATGTCTCTGATCAGACCTACCTTAGTCATGTCTCTGTCTCTCTGATCAGACCTACCTTAGTCATGTCTCTGTCTCTCTGATCAGACCTACCTTAGCCATGTCTCTGTCTCTCTGATCAGACCTACCTTAGCCATGTCTCTGTCTCTCTGATCAGACCTACCTTAGCCATGTCTCTGTCTCTCTGAACAGATCTACCTTAGCCATGTCTCTGTCTCTCTGATCAGACCTACCTTAGCCATGTCTCTGTCTCTCTGATCAGACCTACCTTAGCCATGTCTCTGATCAGACCTACCTTAGCCATGTCTCTGTCTCTCTGATCAGACCTACCTTAGCCATGTCTCTGTCTCTCTGATCAGACCTACCTTAGTCATGTCTCTGTCTCTCTGATCAGACCTACCTTAGCCATGTCTCTGTCTCTCTGATCAGACCTACCTTAGTCATGTCTCTGTCTCTCTGATCAGACCTACCTTAGCCATGTCTCTGTCTCTCTGATCAGACCTACCTTAGTCATGTCTCTGTCTCTCTGATCAGACCTACCTTAGTCATGTCTCTGTCTCTCTGATCAGACCTACCTTAGTCATGTCTCTGTCTCTCTGATCAGACCTACCTTAGCCATGTCTCTGTCTCTCTGATCAGACCTACCTTAGTCATGTCTCTGTCTCTCTGATCAGACCTACCTTAGCCATGTCTCTGTCTCTCTGATCAGACCTACCTTAGCCATGTCTCTGTCTCTCTGATCAGACCTACCTTAGCCATGTCTCTGTCTCTCTGATCAGACCTACCTTAGCCATGTCTCTGATCAGACCTACCTTAGCCATGTCTCTGATCAGACCTACCTTAGCCATGTCTCTGATCAGACCTACCTTAGCCATGTCTCTGTCTCTCTGATCAGACCTACCTTAGCCATGTCTCTGTCTCTCTGATCAGACCTACCTTAGCCATGTCTCTGTCTCTCTGATCAGACCTACCTTAGCCATGTCTCTGTCTCTCTGATCAGACCTACCTTAGCCATGTCTCTGATCAGACCTACCTTAGCCATGTCTCCGTCTCTCTGATCAGACCTACCTTAGCCATGTCTCTGTCTCTCTGATCAGACCTACCTTAGCCATGTCTCTGTCTCTCTGATCAGACCTACCTTAGTCATGTCTCTGTCTCTCTGATCAGACCTACCTTAGCCATGTCTCTGTCTCTCTGATCAGACCTACCTTAGCCATGTCTCTGATCAGACCTACCTTAGCCATGTCTCTGTCTCTCTGATCAGACCTACCTTAGCCATGTCTCTGATCAGACCTACCTTAGTCATGTCTCTGTCTCTCTGATCAGACCTACCTTAGCCATGTCTCTGTCTCTCTGATCAGACCTACCTTAGTCATGTCTCTGTCTCTCTGATCAGACCTATCTTAGCCATGTCTCTGATCAGACCTACCTTAGTCATGTCTCTGTCTCTCTGATCAGACCTACCTTAGCCATGTCTCTGATCAGACCTACCTTAGCCATGTCTCTGTCTCTCTGATCAGACCTACCTTAGCCATGTCTCTGATCAGACCTACCTTAGCCATGTCTCTGATCAGACCTACCTTAGCCATGTCTCTGATCAGACCTACCTTAGCCATGTCTCTGATCAGACCTACCTTAGCCATGTCTCTGTCTCTGATCAGACCTACCTTAGCCATGTCTCTGTCTCTCTGATCAGACCTACCTTAGCCATGTCTCTGTCTCTCTGATCAGACCTACCTTAGCCATGTCTCTGATCAGACCTACCTTAGCCATGTCTCTGTCTCTCTGATCAGACCTACCTTAGCCATGTCTCTGTCTCTCTGATCAGACCTACCTTAGTCATGTCTCTGATCAGACCTACCTTAGTCATGTCTCTGTCTCTCTGATCAGACCTAGCTTAGCCATGTCTCTGTCTCTCTGATCAGACCTACCTTAGCCATGTCTCTGTCTCTCTGATCAGACCTAGCTTAGCCATGTCTCTGTCTCTCTGATCAGACCTACCTTAGCCATGTCTCTGTCTCTCTGATCAGACCTACCTTAGCCATGTCTCTGTCTCTCTGATCAGACCTACCTTAGCCATGTCTCTGTCTCTCTGATCAGACCTACCTTAGCCATGTCTCTGTCTCTCTGATCAGACCTACCTTAGTCATGTCTCTGTCTCTCTGATCAGACCTACCTTAGCCATGTCTCTGTCTCTCTGATCAGATCTACCTTAGCCATGTCTCTGTCTCTCTGATCAGACCTACCTTAGCCATGTCTCTGTCTCTCTGATCAGACCTACCTTAGCCATGTCTCTGTCTCTCTGACCAGACCTACCTTAGCCATGTCTCTGTCTCTCTGATCAGACCTACCTTAGTCATGTCTCTGTCTCTCTGATCAGACCTACCTTAGCCATGTCTCTGATCAGACCTACCTTAGCCATGTCTCTGTCTCTCTGATCAGACCTACCTTAGTCATGTCTCTGTCTCTCTGATCAGACCTACCTTAGCCATGTCTCTGATCAGACCTACCTTAGCCATGTCTCTGATCAGACCTACCTTAGCCATGTCTCTGTCTCTCTGATCAGACCTACCTTAGCCATGTCTCTGTCTCTCTGATCAGACCTACCTTAGCCATGTCTCTGTCTCTCTGATCAGACCTACCTTAGCCATGTCTCTGATCAGACCTACCTTAGCCATGTCTCTGATCAGACCTACCTTAGCCATGTCTCTGTCTCTCTGATCAGACCTACCTTAGCCATGTCTCTGTCTCTCTGATCAGACCTACCTTAGCCATGTCTCTGATCTACCTTAGCCATGTCTCTGTCTCTCTGATCAGACCTACCTTAGCCATGTCTCTGATCAGACCTACCTTAGCCATGTCTCTGTCTCTCTGATCAGACCTACCTTAGCCATGTCTCTGATCAGACCTACCTTAGTCATGTCTCTGTCTCTCTGATCAGAAATACCTTAGCCATGTCTCTGATCAGACCTACCTTAGCCATGTCTCTGATCAGACCTACCTTAGCCATGTCTCTGTCTCTCTGATCAGACCTACCTTAGCCATGTCTCTGATCAGACCTACCTTAGCCATGTCTCTGTCTCTCTGATCAGACCTACCTTAGCCATGTCTCTGTCTCTCTGATCAGACCTACCTTAGCCATGTCTCTGTCTCTCTGATCAGACCTACCTTAGCCATGTCTCTGATCAGACCTACCTTAGCCATGTCTCTGATCAGACCTACCTTAGCCATGTCTCGGTCTCTCTGATCAGACCTACCTTAGCCATGTCTCTGTCTCTCTGATCAGACCTACCTTAGCCATGTCTCTGTCTCTCTGATCAGACCTACCTTAGCCATGTCTCTGTCTCTCTGATCAGACCTACCTTAGCCATGTCTCTGATCAGACCTACCTTAGCCATGTCTCTGTCTCTCTGATCAGACCTACCTTAGCCATGTCTCTGTCTCTCTGATCAGACCTACCTTAGCCATGTCTCTGTCTCTCTGATCAGACCTACCTTAGCCATGTCTCTGTCTCTCTGATCAGACCTACCTTAGCCATGACTCTGATCAGACCTACCTTAGCCATGTCTCTGTCTCTCTGATCAGACCTACCTTAGCCATGTCTCTGTCTCTCTGATCAGACCTACCTTAGTCATGTCTCTGATCAGACCTACCTTAGTCATGTCTCTGTCTCTCTGATCAGACCTAGCTTAGCCATGTCTCTGTCTCTCTGATCAGACCTACCTTAGCCATGTCTCTGTCTCTCTGATCAGACCTACCTTAGCCATGTCTCTGTCTCTCTGATCAGACCTACCTTAGCCATGTCTCTGATCAGACCTACCTTAGCCATGTCTCTGTCTCTCTGATCAGACCTACCTTAGCCATGTCTCTGTCTCTCTGATCAGACCTACCTTAGTCATGTCTCTGATCAGACCTACCTTAGTCATGTCTCTGTCTCTCTGATCAGACCTAGCTTAGCCATGTCTCTGTCTCTCTGATCAGACCTACCTTAGCCATGTCTCTGTCTCTCTGATCAGACCTAGCTTAGCCATGTCTCTGTCTCTCTGATCAGACCTACCTTAGCCATGTCTCTGTCTCTCTGATCAGACCTACCTTAGCCATGTCTCTGTCTCTCTGATCAGACCTACCTTAGCCATGTCTCTGTCTCTCTGATCAGACCTACCTTAGCCATGTCTCTGTCTCTCTGATCAGACCTACCTTAGTCATGTCTCTGTCTCTCTGATCAGACCTACCTTAGCCATGTCTCTGTCTCTCTGATCAGATCTACCTTAGCCATGTCTCTGTCTCTCTGATCAGACCTACCTTAGCCATGTCTCTGTCTCTCTGATCAGACCTACCTTAGCCATGTCTCTGTCTCTCTGACCAGACCTACCTTAGCCATGTCTCTGTCTCTCTGATCAGACCTACCTTAGTCATGTCTCTGTCTCTCTGATCAGACCTATCTTAGCCATGTCTCTGATCAGACCTACCTTAGCCATGTCTCTGTCTCTCTGATCAGACCTACCTTAGTCATGTCTCTGTCTCTCTGATCAGACCTACCTTAGCCATGTCTCTGATCAGACCTACCTTAGCCATGTCTCTGATCAGACCTACCTTAGCCATGTCTCTGTCTCTCTGATCAGACCTACCTTAGCCATGTCTCTGTCTCTCTGATCAGACCTACCTTAGCCATGTCTCTGTCTCTCTGATCAGACCTACCTTAGCCATGTCTCTGATCAGACCTACCTTAGCCATGTCTCTGATCAGACCTACCTTAGCCATGTCTCTGTCTCTCTGATCAGACCTACCTTAGCCATGTCTCTGTCTCTCTGATCAGACCTACCTTAGCCATGTCTCTGATCTACCTTAGCCATGTCTCTGTCTCTCTGATCAGACCTACCTTAGCCATGTCTCTGATCAGACCTACCTTAGCCATGTCTCTGTCTCTCTGATCAGACCTACCTTAGCCATGTCTCTGATCAGACCTACCTTAGTCATGTCTCTGTCTCTCTGATCAGAAATACCTTAGCCATGTCTCTGATCAGACCTACCTTAGCCATGTCTCTGATCAGACCTACCTTAGCCATGTCTCTGTCTCTCTGATCAGACCTACCTTAGCCATGTCTCTGATCAGACCTACCTTAGCCATGTCTCTGTCTCTCTGATCAGACCTACCTTAGCCATGTCTCTGTCTCTCTGATCAGACCTACCTTAGCCATGTCTCTGTCTCTCTGATCAGACCTACCTTAGCCATGTCTCTGATCAGACCTACCTTAGCCATGTCTCTGATCAGACCTACCTTAGCCATGTCTCTGTCTCTCTGATCAGACCTACCTTAGCCATGTCTCTGTCTCTCTGATCAGACCTACCTTAGCCATGTCTCTGTCTCTCTGATCAGACCTACCTTAGCCATGTCTCTGTCTCTCTGATCAGACCTACCTTAGCCATGTCTCTGATCAGACCTACCTTAGCCATGTCTCTGTCTCTCTGATCAGACCTACCTTAGCCATGTCTCTGTCTCTCTGATCAGACCTACCTTAGCCATGTCTCTGTCTCTCTGATCAGACCTACCTTAGCCATGTCTCTGTCTCTCTGATCAGACCTACCTTAGCCATGACTCTGATCAGACCTACCTTAGCCATGTCTCTGTCTCTCTGATCAGACCTACCTTAGCCATGTCTCTGATCAGACCTACCTTAGCCATGTCTCTGTCTCTGATCAGACCTGCCTTAGTCATGTCTCTGTCTCTCTGATCAGACCTACCTTAGTCATGTCTCTGTCTCTCTGATCAGACCTACCTTAGCCATGTCTCTGTCTCTCTGATCAGATCTACCTTAGCCATGTCTCTGTCTCTCTGATCAGACCTACCTTAGCCATGTCTCTGTCTCTCTGATCAGACCTACCTTAGCCATGTCTCTGATCAGACCTACCTTAGCCATGTCTCTGTCTCTCTGATCAGACCTACCTTAGTCATGTCTCTGTCTCTCTGATCAGACCTACCTTAGCCATGTCTCTGATCAGACCTACCTTAGCCATGTCTCTGATCAGACCTACCTTAGCCATGTCTCTGTCTCTCTGATCAGACCTACCTTAGCCATGTCTCTGTCTCTCTGATCAGACCTACCTTAGCCATGTCTCTGTCTCTCTGATCAGACCTACCTTAGCCATGTCTCTGTCTCTCTGATCAGACCTACCTTAGCCATGTCTCTGATCAGACCTACCTTAGCCATGTCTCTGTCTCTCTGATCAGACCTACCTTAGCCATGTCTCTGATCAGACCTACCTTAGCCATGTCTCTGTCTCTCTGATCAGACCTACCTTAGCCATGTCTCTGATCAGACCTACCTTAGTCATGTCTCTGTCTCTCTGATCAGACCTACCTTAGCCATGTCTCTGATCAGACCTACCTTAGCCATGTCTCTGATCAGACCTACCTTAGCCATGTCTCTGTCTCTCTGATCAGACCTACCTTAGCCATGTCTCTGATCAGACCTACCTTAGCCATGTCTCTGTCTCTCTGATCAGACCTACCTTAGCCATGTCTCTGTCTCTCTGATCAGACCTACCTTAGCCATGTCTCTGTCTCTCTGATCAGACCTACCTTAGCCATGTCTCTGATCAGACCTACCTTAGCCATGTCTCTGATCAGACCTACCTTAGCCATGTCTCTGTCTCTCTGATCAGACCTACCTTAGCCATGTCTCTGTCTCTCTGATCAGACCTACCTTAGCCATGTCTCTGTCTCTTGATCAGACCTACCTTAGCCATGTCTCTGTCTCTCTGATCAGACCTACCTTAGCCATGTCTCTGATCAGACCTACCTTAGCCATGTCTCTGATCAGACCTACCTTAGCCATGTCCCTCTGATCAGATCTACCTTAGCCATGTCTGTTCTCTGATCAGACCTACCTTAGCCATGTCTCTGTCTCTCTGATCAGACCTACCCTTAGCCATGTCTCTGATCAGACCTACCTTAGCCATGTCTCTGTCCTCTTGATCAGACCTACCTTAGCATGTCTCTGATCAGACCTACCTTAGCCATGTCTCTCGATCAGACCTACCTTAGCCAGCTGTCTCTGATCAGACCTACCTTAGCCATGTCTCTGATCAGACCTACCTTAGCCATGTCTCTGTCTCTCTGATCAGACCTACCTTAGCCATGTCCTGTCTCTGATCAGACCTACCTTAGCCCTGTCTCTGATCAGACCTACCTTAGCCATGTCTCTGATCAGACCTACCTTAGCCATGTCTCTCTATTCAGACCTACCTTAGCCATGTCTCTGTCTCTCTGATCAGACCTACCTTAGCCATGTCTCAAATCTACCTTAGCCATGTCTCTGTCTCTCTGATCAGACCTACCTTAGCCATGTCTCTGATCAGACCTACCTTAGCCATGTCTCTGTCTCTCTGATCAGACCTACATTAGGCCATGTCTCTGATCAGACCTACCTTAGTCATGTCTCTGTCTCTCTGATCAGACCTACCTTAGCCATGTCTCTGATCAGACCTACCTTAGCCATGTCTCTGATCAGACCTACCTTAGC